>NC_057937.1:55471343-55496343 GCF_018555375.3 Anguilla rostrata
TGAAGAGCTTTATCTACATTAACCATGTCAGGCAAGAGCCAAAACACAAATCCTGAACGCATTCAGACTGCACACGCAACAAGCCCTTGGATTAGAAGCCTAAAACCGTTAAAAACACCACAGCCTCGCACAAAAGGACAGGAGACTTGGAGGAGGGAGGGGAACCGCGATGCAGTCTGAAGAGCTGGGCCTTCAGCCTGTGTCTGAAGACGGACTTGCGATTCTGCTGTTCTGACCACCATGGGAGGCGTGTCTCACCATTGGAGGGCCAGTACAGGCAAGCACGGTGACTGGGAGGCGGAGCTAGAGAGGGAGGGGGAGGAGCATAAGGGAGGGGCGGACTGGAGAAATCGGGACATCACTGAAACCCACTCAGCAGACTTAACACAAACTGAAGGAACCCAACACCCAAACACAGAGCTAATTCTGAAACTTTCCAAATAATCACTAACCCTGCCACTCAAACCCGACCAAAGGCACAAACTGAACACCCAAACCTGTCCTAACACACAAATCCAACACCCAAACCTGTCCCAACACCTACAAATCTAACACTTAAACCAGTCGCAACACAGCCCAACACCTGAACCGACACCCCAAACCGCCTGCAAAGCCTCTAACCCGACTCAGCACCTCTACCACAACATTCAGCCACAGCCCCTCACCTCCCACTGCTCAGCCCCAGAAGCGCATCGCTGAGCTGACTCAGTATCCCATGGGCCTGTTCAGGGGGCGAGCAGGGCACAGTAGCTCGGCTTGTAGCAACAGGAAGTGCGCTCTCCACAGTAGCACGGGGCAAGGGGGACAATAGGGGCGTAAAAAGGTGTCAAATCCTGAGGGGCCCGGACGGAGCGGGGAGATCAGAAGAGAGGAAATGAGCGGAAAAGGAACCCCCCCCCCCCCCACCGAATCCCGTTCCTACGGCGATCGTAAAAAAGGAGGCGGTCCGTCTGCGTCAGCGGTTAGCGGGCCCCATATTTACCAAAGGGCGGGAAAGGGTGGGGGAGCAAGGCACGGCTGGAGGAAGAGGGGGGGGGGGGCACCCCGCCATCAGTAACTGGCGAAACAAACCGAGCGCGGCTGTATAGGACAGACTTGAGTACTACAGACTCGAATACCACCGAGAAAACACCACCGAGAAAACACCACCGCTTCATGGCTTTCCGATTATCACGGGGCAATTTATTATGCGACAGTACAGAGAGAAAAATCACAAGCGTTTTCTAATGAATGTTTTATTTGTGTTTTTCATGCCGTTCTTTTGGTCCTGCGGTTAAAACACGTAAGCCTAGGTGCGCTTCGGCAAGGCCGTATCCCTGCTAAATATGCTGAAGAGAAAACGAAAGTAGACTCATGCAGAGGACAGATCCGCCACGGACGGCCCAACGCTCGCCACAGCCACCGTCTTCAGCACTCACACACAAACCCGGCACCAGCCATTTACAGTTAGGAAACGTCCTGGCAGCTATCCAGCTCCCTAGAGCAGCCGCTGGTGCGGGACAGGGGTGTAGGGGAGCAGGATGGGGGTGTGTGGAGAGAAACGCCTGGCTGGACACCTTCTAAGTGACTTAGATAATGATTACACATCCACACACACACACACGCACAGATAGACAGACAGACACACACACACACGCAGACAGACACACACACACGCACACACACACACACACACACACGCAGACAGACAGACATCCACACACACACACACACACACACACACACACACACACACAGACAGACAGACACACACACACGCACAGACAGAAGACACACACACACACACACAGTACTTTTATTGTTCTCTGCCTTCATTTTTTAACTGTATCGTTTTATTGTGATTTATTGTGTTATTGCACAGCACTTTGAACCCGGAGTCTGAAAAGTGCCTTTCAAATAAAACGTGTTATTACAGACATAGGTCACACGCCTGTCACACTGTCCTCACACACACACACACACACACACCTCCTGGACCATCAGAGCCAATGATAACACACAAAGCCTGAAGGGTCAAGTCAGCGCCTCTGTTCCCTTCCTTCAAGGTCTCCTTGATTACAAGGACAGGGGTTGCCAAACAGAGAAACTGAAGCCTTCCAGGCCTTGACCATAGGGTGGAGCTTCCCCTGCTTCTTTCAGGGTGAATCTGCAGGTCTGCTGGGGGGGAATGCAGAGCCAACACCTGCCTGAACAGAAGAGCGCTCCACTACCATTACTCCCACAGACTGGCTCTCCTCCCCTCTCCTCCCTGCTCCAGTTTACTTCACACAAACTCGCACACCCCTCAAACCCCTCAAGGCTCTCTTTCCTTCACCCCTCGCCGAGATCGCGCTGGCCAGACATCAACATCAGCGGTCTGCAGGGGAAACGCGTACTGCGCATACGGTCTCACTGCGTTATCGCTCGATCTCCACGGCACCCCCCCCGTGACCCTGCCCCCACCCTGGGGCTGGACGCAGACAGGGAGACGCCCCGCACCCCTGTCCGAGGCCTCGGCCCCTCCCCCCTCACCCCACAGAGCTGGAGAGGGGTGGAGCCCAGCAGGCCTGATACACAGCAGATCAACGGCCTCAAAATGGAGCCTGTGCTGAGAAAGAGAGGGAGAGAGGGAGAAAGAGGGAAAGTGTGAGAGTGAGAGGGAAAGAGTGAGAAAGAGGGAGAGAGCAAAAGAGAGTGTGAGAGCATGAGAGAGCAATAATGAGAGAGAGATAGAGAGCAAAACAGAGTGAGAGAGCAGGAGAAATGAGAAGCAGAAAGAGTGTGAAAGAGCATGAGAGAGGGAGAATGAGAGAGGGAGAGGGAATGAGAGAGGGAGAGGGGGAGAGAGAGAGAGAGAGAGAGAGACGCTTTTCCGTTTTTCTCGTGACAGTACGCAGATGCTGCTCCAGGCCAGGAAAGATGTGATTGAGCAGAAAAACAAGCGCCCCGCTCCCCGACCCCCACCCCCTCCCCCTCCCCCATCTGTTTCCTGTCCAGCGCAGTGTAGATAAGGCTTTGGCAGCAGACACCCTTCTACTTGAACGTATTCACACAGGCCTGGAAAAATCTCCCTGTTCTGATATACTGAAGCCTTGCTTACATTTCTGCACTCGCACAAGGACAGGGGCGTTCTGTCCTCGGATGCACAGACTAAGCAGAGACTCACGGTAAACAACATGAAAAACGTTAAGATAATAAAAAAGGACACGTGCGTCTCGACTCGAACGCTTTATTTTGGGCCACGGGTAACCGTGCCAACGCCCTCTGCCTGCCCGTCCCGCTGGAGTGCCCAGTGGTGCCCCAAACATGCCCGTTAAAACCCTCAGAGGACTGCCCGGTTCGTGGGCACGTGGGCATGGAGATGCCCTAATCTCACACGCAGCTCAGAGCCGTGTTCTCTGCCTACGTGACCCGGGAGGGGAGACCAGCTCCGCAGAACCAAATCTCAGAGCCGGTCAATGACATCACTTCTCTAAAGCTGTGTTATATTTAGAGACGTACCCACGCTGCCTCTCTCTCTCTCTCTCTCTCCGTCTCTGTCTCAGTCTCGCTCTCTCACTCCCATGCTCTCCCTCTCTCTCTCCCTCTCTCTCTCTCACTCCCATTCTCCCCCTCACTCTCATTGCCTCAAATGTCATGATTCTTCTAACAGAACACTTTTAAAAATGAAATTCTTCATATTCAAACTGAAAACAGCACACAGTCTTAATCTCTCGATTTAAATTCTTTTGCAACAAGCAACAACAGCCACTGCTCTCTGTGAGACAGACAAATCTGAGAGAGAGAGAGAGAGAGAGAGAGAGAGAGAGAGAGATATTCTGAAGGTGTCATTTCGGTGTAGGGATGGGTAAACAATAGGTATTGCACTTCTGTGGGAAAATCACTCACATCTATTGGGCGTTGACATGACAACCAATCAGCAGCACAGCCGTACAACTTCCATGCGATCGACAAAAACACATCACATGATCAAATGGATCTGCATGGCCTTGCAGCTGATTGGCTGCGCCCGTCAGGGCTTCTAGAACACAGAGCCATGGACGCAGGGAGAGAGGGAGGAACACGGGGAGACCACAGAGACAGAGAGGAGCGAGTTAGACAGCCTGGCTATTTCTCTCCCGCAGTGCACGCTTCCTATTCGATCAAAGCTCAAAGCTGGATCCGAACCCGTGACCCCATGCTGGAGAAACTGGAGGCTTGCTTTTGCTCGGCTCCATGAGCCCCTAGCTTAACGTGGCTGTCCCTCTCCCCCTCTCCCCCTCTCTTCCTCTGCCCCTCTCCCCCTCTGCCCCTCTGCCCCTCTCCGGAACGTCGCCGCAGACCCAGCTGCCGAGCGACGCCCGTCCCACGGCGGGCTGCAGCGTGCGGAGCTGCTTCTAGGTCAGTAGTGTTTTTCTGCTGATGGTGCTGCCATGTTCCAGCGATTTACAGGGAGAGCACCCCGCCCCTTCCTGCAGTGGCCACACTGCGCCGCTCTCTGCGCAGGCTTTTATGAGTGTGTGAGAGAGTGTGAGTGTGTGAGCGCGTGTGTGTGTGAGTGTGTCAGTGTGTGTGTGTGTGTGAGCGTGTGAGTGTGTGAGCACGTGAGTGTGTGTGTGCTCGTGTGAGTCTGTGAGAGAGTGTGTGTGTGTGTGTGTGTGTGTGTGTGCGCTTGTGTGAGTCTGTGAGAGTGTGTGAGTGTGTGAGTGCGTGTGTGTGTGTGTGTGTGTGCTCGTGTGAGTCTGTGAGAGTGTGTGAGTGTGTGAGTGTGTGTGTGTGTGTGTGAGCGCGTGAGTGTGAGTGTGTGTGTGTGAGTGTGTGTGTGTGTGAGTGTGTGAGAGTACTTGCAGGTTTTAAATAGCCAGAGCAGGGATCACGTGTGGAGAAGCAGCACCGCAGGAGGGCGTGTCCGAGCGGGCCCCGCGCTCAGCTGTGATTGGCTGCCGCGACGTGCCATAAAATTCCCCTTTTGGCTGCGTCCGGTCCTGCCCCCAGCTCTCCGCATTCAGGCTTTGATCGCGGGCTGCAGCTCCGATTCAGAGGCCGGGAAGGGGCGTGGCCAGCGCCGGCATTGGCTCAGGGGGGGCCGACGCCCACTCGGAAATTCCGGCTCCCGTAAAAAAAAGACGACAGTGAGCCATTCATTCCCTCCCCTCCCTCCTGCCATCGCAGCCCCGAGGCTTCGCTCCACGCAGGCACGTATGCGCGCGCGCACGCCTGTGTTGCCATGGCGCTGAGCGCAGTGCTCAGCTGCGGCGCTCGGTCGGCACGTACAGCCTCCTCTGCCTGTGCACTGCAGATGGGGAGCGGCAGCACCGCCAGATACTGGCCAGTTCACAAACGAAGACCAGAGGTGAACGGGAGCCTGAAACAGAGCTGAGGGGGGACAGACGCACACAGGACCACGTGTCCATCCTGCGCAAGCTACCACTCGGCTTCCCGCGGCTTCGCTAACTGGAGTAAACCGTTAGCGTTAGCTTTGAACCGCTTCCAGAACGATCGCTGCTCGCCTGCTCGAAATGGAACCCCGAACGCACACGCAGCGCCCCCAGCAGCCCCCGGGGAACGGTAGCGAGCGCTCGGGCTGTTCGGCGAGGAGGGCTGGAGGGCTGGAGGTGCTGGGAGGGAGGAGCGGACAAACCGCCGTCGCCGCAGCCGCCTCTGCGGGCAGGTGAGCGCGGGAGGCTGCTCATCGCGCTCCTCGTCACGTACCGAGCCAGAGAGCGGGGCCGCCGTTCGCCTTCCCGCTACGCCGTCGCCATGGCAACGCCGATGCGTTAACCCCCTCTGGGGATCTGAGCGTGTGTGTATGGGGGGGGCGGGGGGGATTTGAGCGTGTGTGTGTGTATGGGGGGGCGGGGGGGGGAGGGGGGCGAAAGCAGGAGCTGATAGGACTGCTTACCGTAGACATTGCCTGCGGAACAATGCAGAGAGATCTGCATTTTCACACAGAGAAACGCAGGCAGACCACACCAGGGAGAGAGAGAGAGAGAGGGAGAGCACAAACAGGCTACAGCGCTAACGATTTTCCATTTTAAACCCGTCAGGATCTCGCTGCTCTCGCTCGCCTTACACAAACACCACACACGTAGCTGCAGTGTAGTATAATGGGCTTGCAACGCAAAGGTTGTAGGGTCAATTCCCAGCTAGGGCGCTGTCAGTATACCCTTGAGTAAGGCATGTAAAGCCTTGCACTGTACTTCAATAAAAATGATCCAGCTGCAAAAATGGATTGAATGAAAAAATCTAATATTTGTTATGTTGCTCAAAACAATAGTGTGTGAAATCCAGAAAAGTAAACTAATAGAACATAGACCAGGGGGTGGCCAACCCAGGTCCTG
Organism: Anguilla rostrata; assembly: GCF_018555375.3. Lineage (NCBI taxonomy): Eukaryota > Metazoa > Chordata > Actinopteri > Anguilliformes > Anguillidae > Anguilla > Anguilla rostrata. The sequence goes on from NC_057937.1 coordinate 55,477,643, forward strand.
GAGAGCTGCAGGGTCTGCTGGTTTTCATAGTGACTCCGCACTAACTGATGAATTAAAGCAGTTGATTACACAGTTAACTCACCTCACCTGGTTTCTTTGGGCTAAGTGGTTGCAGTATTTAAGGTGAAAACACAAACCAGCAGACCCTGCGGCCCCCCAGGACCAGGGCAGGCCGCCCCTGATGACACAGCACACCTTGCAGAATAGGTCTAAGATCACATCAAACTATATGTGATGGTGCAGCTACCCTCTGTCCCTCTCCAACAGGCTCAAACGAAGCACCAGCACTCCTCCTTCTTACCGGCCCAGAAGCACCGCTGCTCTCTCCGCGCACGAACACAATGCAGCCCGAGCCCTGCCGACGCTGCGCTACACCGCGCTACGCCATGCTAAGCTAAGCTACGCTACGCTACGCCACGCTACGCTACGCTACGCGATAACCATCGGGCCCCGCGCGTCGAGCCGGGGGACGGCGCCCGCGTCGTCCGCCGCTGAACCCGCCGACCCCGCGTCCGTCCGCACGCCATCGGATCAGCTCAGCGTCCGTCACCGGCTCCCGGTCCCCCTCTCCCCAGACAGCTAGCGGCCGCCGCGCCGCTACCGCTTAGCGACGCTAACGGGCCCCTGTCACTTCAGAGGAACGCACGCCAGCGCTATGTGGACACATCGCAGTCAGGCCTCAAAGACCAGCAGGAGGCCCGTGTATAAATTTGCCTTAATTAGGAGGATTAAAAGGCTCGGGGATTTGAATCTTTTTCACAAACCAAGTCCGGTTTCCCCCCCCCTCACAGTCCACAGCCACCGAACTGCAGTCGCACGGCCCTTCTCTGGCTCTCCAGGTTGTGTGTGTTCCCAGGGTGCGGGAGAGCGCTCCGGGAGGGTGAAGCATCGATTGTGTTTGTTTTCGCAGGGGACGGAGACGACCGGGTCAGCCCTGCCTCACGGCTGAGAAAGAAAAACACCACAAAGCCCCCGCTGCACACCCAGCTCAGGAAGCATCAACACGGCAAATTCTCCAACCGGCCTTTCCGCTTCAACTCCAGCAGCGTCGCGCTCCTTGTGCCTGTGCTCCAATCAAACGCAAACGCACCCTGACCACCTCCCTGATAGCACTTCCTCTACAACAGAGCTATAACACACCGGGCCTGGCTCCCGCTACCCCAATATACCCCCTCCACCAATCAGAGAAGCTCAGGGGAGTCCCACACAGTCATTTCAGCCATGTTCCGCCTGCCGTACAGATATGGAGCTTGGCGTGCTTAACACTGAAAACACCGCCAGTGAAAGAGAAGAGCTTTCTCATCTGCAGCCTCTGTAGAAATATTAGTGAAGGTTAGGGACTGAGGACAGATCGCCGATGGAAGCCAAGCCTGGCCTACAGCCCGAGGACAGCAGAAGCGCAGAGCTCTCCTCACCTGTATCCAGCAGTGTCATACTGCTGAGCGCCTCTCTTAGGACTATCTTCACTGGGTACAGGCTTCAGCTCCCAACTGACTGCCATAAACATAGAACAATCATACGCAGTTCTCCATGACTGAAGTTCACTTCCTACTGCTGCTCCCCAGTCATGCAGTGCGACCGCAGCAGAATCGCTTGGCTCTCCCACATACGGGGCGAGCACTTCAGTTGGTCTGCATGACATGAGCTCGCCGAGCCCCCACCCTCGCAGAGCAGACAGACGGCAGACGGCGGAAAGGCAACACCGGCTAACTTTTACAACCAGCGATAACCGTCTGCTGGCGTGGAGGCACGTTAGCATGATGAAATGGCTGCTCAACCCAAGGGACTCCCAGCATGCCCGCACAAGGTAAAAAATTAACTGCACACTCTCGACCGCGAGCTGTCACTGCAAAAAAGCCAGAACAAACAAACAGAATCTCTGAACGCCTCGCGAAATGTGAGCAGACGCCGCGATATTGCTCACGCGATTTTACTCCGTTAGTTTAATAGAGCAACGTTGCGTCTAATCGCCTTTAAAGTAGTCACCCGCTCCTTCATTACCGCAGAGGCCACGGTTTACAAACCGGACACACGAACCGCAAGGAAATCACAGAAAAGTCGCGCGTGTGTCGGAACCCAGACTGTACCAGAGCAGCCCTCATAGAACTCATCTCCTGGCGGGTTCACACACACAAGCTGTGTCCAGCCAACGACTGTAATGTGGACAAACGAGCACAATTATCCTGCACAGCTGCGCAAATGGCCACACGGTAAACAAAGGGCATTCACACGACAGCCAATCAAAGGGGCCGTCACAAACACCGTAGCCATGGTGTGAAAGTCTTCATGGAGCCCCTGAGGTGAAGCACGCGATGGGTAAGTTCATAAGGAACTGTAGACTCAACCCAGCCCAGCCCATACTGAGGGCAATACAAACGGAAAGACTAGGGACTGGAGAGCAAGATGGACTGACAGGTAGAGAAGAAGAAGAAGAAGGCCACACAGGTGGAGAGTGCTGCAGCACCCAGCGTCTACGCAGACGGTGCAGAGGTGCAGCCCCGCTCTCTCTGCGTCTGCAAGCCGGTCGGCACCAGACACCAGAGGAGCCGCTAACGCCCCCAGATATTTACGACCAACACCTGATCTGCGATTATTTCACAGCGGCTGAAGGTCACGGCTACGCTGAGCGCCGAACAGGAAGCAGGGAGAGGAAAGCTTGGCACGCTAAACATGGCCCCCAGAGGACCAGCGACGTGCTGAACGTTCGTGGGCCCGGTTTCAAACCCCGCCCAAAAAGCTCCATTAGAAACCATTCATTTCCCTCTGCGGACCGGGAAACTGCCACTGAGGAGCCCGCACAGAGGGACAGTGATGGAGAGTTCAGTCGATGCAGCGCTAATGTACCAGAGCAGACATGAGACATAGGCTAGATGACTAAAAGGCTACTCCAGTCAGCCAGGAGTCAGTCACCCCCTTCATTCCACACACTCATCCCCAGCCTTCTGCACACGTCCGTAAACACGGAGCTGACCGAGACCTGCGGCCTGTAGGTTATGGAGACACCAGGCGAGGAAACCTGGAGCGGCGTGAGAACAGGAACCGGCACTGACGCACGGCCAGCCCTGGCCAATCAGGGACCAGCGCTTTTAAAGGCCTGAAGAGCGCTCGCTCTAAATCCTGGGATGAAACGCAAGCTAGCGCTAACGCTAACGTCGCCATCGCGCCTGGGCTCTAACACAAAGGGCTCCTCCAGCGCACACCGACTGCGTCGAGCGCATCCCACGCTTCCCTGGGACAAGGGCAGAGCAAGGGCGGCTCGGACACCCCTCAGGAAGCAGGGCGGGGGCGGGGGGGGGGGGGGTCTCGCTGATTGGGGGGAGGCTGGGGGCGGGGTCTGAGGAGAGGGGGCTCGGTTACCCGGGGTGTTTTAGCGTGGCGATACCCTCCGGGGTCCCAGGGCGCAGATCGGCTTTGCCTCGTCTGCTCGTCTCCAGTTCCCTCTGGCTAACGTACCGGCGCAAAGCAGCCCTCAGACAGCGCCCCCCCGCCCCTCTCCCCCCTCTCCCCCCGCCGTCCCGCCGCGGGCCAGCTTATCTCCCCAACGGATCCCGTATCTGCGCGCCGGTGACGCACTCGGAGCTGGCGCCTGATGCAGCCCGCTGGGCAAACACGAGGAGTTTATACAGCCCGAGGGGATATCGCTCCTAACCGGAGAGAGAGGGGGGGAGAGAGAGAGAGAGAGAGAGAGAGAGGGGGAGAGAGAGAGAGAGGAGAGGGAGGGAGAGAGAGACAGAGAGAGAGAGAGAGAGAGAGAGAGAGGAGAGGGAGAGGGGAGGGAGAGGGAGAGAGAGAGAGAGAGAGAGAGACAGAGAGAGAGAGAGAGAGGGAGAGGGAGAGGGAGAGGGAGAGGGAGAGGGAGAGGGAGAGAGAGAGAGAGAGACGAGAGAGAGAGAGAGAGAGGGAGAGGGAGAGGGAGAGGGAGAGGGAGAGGGAGAGGGAGAGAGAGAGAGAGAGAGAGAGAGGGGGAGAGAGAGAGAGACGAGCAGGGAGAGTCCATTAGACCTCGTCAGCGGGGGCGGCAGGGGCTGCGGGTCAGCGCGCCCCTGCGGCCCCGTCTCATTGGCTGCGTTCTCGAGCGCGTTACGGTGAGGCGGCGTGCAGGCCTCGCGTCTCCGCCGCACCGCCGGCGGCCGAGCCGGCCAAATCCGGCACCTCGCCTGTTCTCCGGCACGGCCTGGGATCCCGAGCCTCTGCCGGAGGAGATTAAAGCGGCGGGACCCGCCCCCGCTCCGGGGACCTGTGAGCCGTCGCCGAGCGACAGGCTGACTGACAGCCGAGAGATTACACTCCTAACGCCGCAGCACAGGGCTGAGCCCCTGAACCCCCCCACCCACCCCCCCTCCCACAGCGTGCGGGTTCAACGGGAACCAAAAGGGCTCTCCGTGCCTGAGTCCAGCCTCACTCTGAACTCTGAGAGAGCAGAGAGGCATTACGGCAGGTTTCCCCCCACAGCTCCTCTGGAGGTGCGGACCCAACCGCAGTTCAGTGGGTGAGACTGTGGGTAATGACAGAAAGCCGCAGCAACACACACACACACACACACACACACACACACACACACACACACACACACACACACACACACCTCCAGCGCGGTATGGTAGGTGTGTCCCTCACACACACACACACACACACCTCCAGCGCGGTACGGTAGGTGTGTCACACACACACACACACACACTGCTCAGCCAGGGCACAGGGGCAGGGGGGCTAAAGTTCACGCCGCGTTCTGCTGATTCACCAACAAAACCCAACAGACGCTGGCGGCGCGGCTCGCTGCGGCCTGACCAGCTTAACGCAGCGGCCTGAACACAGCCCCCGCTTAACATGCAAGCCAGGCTTTAAAAATTACCCTGGTTCACCAAAAAAAACAAATACATTTTCCTAGGAGATGCCTTCACGTCTGGCACTTTCCTCTTGCATCTGGTTTTTTTAAAACATCACCCATTTATGCAGCTGGCGACCGTCTGACGAAATTCGGGTTACACAACGGCAGCGGCGGCCGGGGAGCTGACCGCGTGACCGAAACGGCCGGGCCCTAAACTTTAACCGAACGGCCGCCCGCGGTGAGCACTGAGCGCGCTCGCGTCTCCCGCGCTTGTGTACACACGGGACGCGGCAGCGCACGATTTCGGGAAGGTTTGCCGAGAGACTTTGCCCCTGCGGCCGGAGCTCCACCCCCCCCCCCCCCACCCTCCACGGGAGTGCCAGGCGAGACGGCACCGTGCCCCGCTCCGCTCCTGGAGAGGTTCCAGCCGCGCCCCCCCAGCGCCAGCGAACGCATTTGGCAGATTGGCAGCAGTAGAGCACGCCGCACTCTTCACAAAGCCAGAGTGAAAGTCCTGACTCCGCAGAGCTTCCCATCAAACGGCCGCGCCGGCCATAACCCCCCACTACCACTCCCCCCCCCCCCCCCCCCAGCTCCGAGCCCATCGCCATGGAGAAGCAGGCGGCCGACTCCGTAAGTAAACAGCATAAAACAATGGCTCAGTGGGGCGGGCCACAGTGCCAGTTTAATGAGGTCAGGTTGTGTGGAGCCTGGCTTTCCCTCTGCAGTCCAGCTCCGGTTCAGAGCTCTGTGTTCTCAGCTGCGTGTCCCGCTCCAGGATGGAGCGCTCGAAAAGCCGACGGCGTGTGTTTGTGTGTACAGAGTGTACCGAGCCGCTCTGTGTTCTGCACGGGACAGACAGCAGCGGATCCACTCGGGCTGCTGCACAGAGGTACAGGGCCTGGGACAGCACGCTGGACTAGAGAACCAATGCGAGTGAATGAGTGATTGAGTGAGTGTGTGTGGTGTGTGAGAAAGAGAGAGAGAGAGGAAAGGGGCGGAGACAGGGGCCAGTCTGGCACAGAGAACAGAGGAGGTCCACTCTGCAGTGGGACAGGATGGGACCTGCATGTAGATGTGGACGTGCACAAAAAGCCCCTTTCATCCTCTAACCCCGGTGGAGCGGGGGCGTCTTCCTGACACCAGCCTAATCTGCACCTCTCCCCTGCCCCGCCAGGCCCCCGGGGCCGCAGGGGCCACGGGGCTTTGCGTTTCGGAGCACGGGGCCGAGGGGCCCAGCTAAAGCCATTGTCCCGAATCAGTCACAAAGCGGGGCCATCGCCCGTTACTGCTGACTCAGCAGTCTGAAAACGCAACGATCGCCCCCGAAGCCGGCCTTAATGAGCCCAGCCCAGGAGCCCAGCCCAGCCCGCAGCCACACTGACCAAGAGCAAGTCCATGGGCCACTGGAGGAATAATGGAGGCTCAGACGGACAGCTCAAAGGGCCGCTTGTGGGCCGACGAAGACCGCGCAGCTCTCCAGCAAACAGACCTCGCGTTATCGCCAACGTCGAGAGGCGGAGTCCACGCGAGACGGGGGAACCGCCCCGAAAAATTCCCTGAGTCCCCACCCCCCCCACCCCCCCGACACGGCAGCAGCAGCCGCCCGTATCGCCGCCTCCTTCCATCGATTCCTCTGAGCGCGCATCGATTCCCGCCACAGGTCTTCTGTTTTAAGTGCTGCAGCCGAGCGGGGCGAGCGGGTGGAGCGGGTGGAGCGGGGCGAGCGGGTGGAGCGGGGCGAGCGGGTGGAGCGGATGGAGCGGGTGGAGCGGGGCGAGCGGGTGAAGCGGGTGGAGCGGGTGAAGCGGGTGGAGCGGGGCGAGCGGGTGGAGCGGGTGGAGCGGGGCGAGCGGGTGGAGCGGGGCGAGCGGGTGGAGCGGGGCGAGCGGGGCGAGCGGGTGGAGCGGGGCGAGCGGGTGGAGCGGATGGAGCGGGTGGAGCGGGGCGAGCGGGTGAAGCGGGTGGAGCGGGTGAAGCGGGTGGAGCGGGGCGAGCGGGTGGAGCGGGTGGAGCGTGGCGAGCGGGTGGAGCGAGTGGAGCGGGTGGAGCGGGTGGAGCGGTTGCAGCGGTGGAGCGGCGAGCGGTGGAGCGGGGCGAGCGGTGGAGCGGGTGGAGCGGGGCGAGCGGGTGGAGCGGGTGGAGCGGGGCGAGCGGGTGGAGCGGAGCGGCGAGCGGGTGGACGGCGAGCGGTGGAGCGGTGGAGCGCAGCGGTGGAGCGGGTGGAGCGGGGCGAGCGGGTGGAGCGGGTGGAGCGGGGCGAGCGCTTCGCCGGTACCGTTTGCACAGCGGTGATTGATTGGCGGTTAACGGGGGACCGCCCTCAGAGGAGAGCCGACATTTTCAGATTTCAGTTTTTTTTTTGTGTATTTTTTGTTTTTTTGGGAAAGATGCTGAATAACATTAGGCCCAGAGGTCCAAAATCACACACGGGGGGTGAGGGAGGGGGGAGCTGGAATCGCACTGGACTGTTTTTAATGGAAAGTACTGAAACTCCCAGGCAACGTCTGTTTTGACTCTGGTGCAATGACATTAGCTTGTGTTAGACACGGGTCCAGACTGTTCTTACACGGAAACAAGGCATCTGACCAGGCTGGCTGGGAGCCAAGACTATTAGAGGACGGGGGGAGGGGGAGGGGGAGGGGGTCTGTGTGGGGGTGTGTCTAAAGCAGCAGAACCCTGGAGGAGCTCAAGGCGGCTCTGACCACTCTGTCTGAACAGCTAGCACTGCTGCTCCAGGCCTAACCACATGTCCAGCAAACACCAAGCTCAAACTAGGGATAGTGTAAGCACAAACACTGACCAATCAAAATATCACACTGTCCGCTGACCACCATGGTCAAACCAGGGGTAACGTAAGCACAAACACTGACCAATCAAAATATCACACTGTCCGCTGACCACCATGGTCAAACCAGGGGTAACGTAAGCACAAACACTGACCAATCAAAACAGTGCCCTGTCCAGTGACAGCCATCTTCAAACCGGAGATAATGTAAGCACAGACACTGACCAATCAAAACACTGCATAGGGTAGCACATCCCACAGCGCCTGGCTCAGAAGGTCAGTCCCAGACGGGCATGCGCCAGAGCCGATCACCATCCCGCTAACGCGGAGCGGCTAGCCCGCTAACGAGCTAAACGCAACGGACAGCCGAGGGCGCCGATCGATACGGGGTCCCGAGGAGTCAGAGTCCCGTCGGCCTGGGGCTGCCCCCCCCCCACCCCCGTCCGGCTGAACGCAGAGGGAGGACGGGGGGATGAAAGGATTTCACAGAAGAAGAGCGCTGCGGTCCCAGAGAGCGCTTAGAGAGAGGAAAATATCTCCAGACACAGCGCTGGCACTCCAGCGCTCAGAATGGTAATGCCACCACACAGCCATTACAGCAGCCATCTCTGCACCTCAGCTTCAAATGCAGGGGGAACGGGGGGGGGGGCAGGGTGCTTCCATGCACACGAGGGCAATTACAATTCCAAGCATGAATCCTCCCCTGTACACAAGTTGAGGGCGACCGGGAGACAATTCCAGCAGGCCAGCTGTAGCGAATCAAAGGCAGGACTCGGGGGGGGGGGGGGGGGGAGGGGGGTGGGTGGGGGCCACATGAAGCGGCTCCTGTCTCTCTGAAGCCAGTAATGCAGGAGCACCTGGATCCGGAGCAGCCCGGCCCAGTTAACTCACCCTGTGAGCCTGTGAGAGGGAGAGGCTGCGTTTCAACGGATATACCCTGCACAGGCACATGCTGATATGCACTCAAAAACACACACAACCACACGCGCACACACACACACACTCAAACACAAGCACTCACACACACACACTCAAACACACACACACAAGCACACACACGACCACACACACAAGCACTCACACACACTCAAACACACACACACAAGCGCACACACACAAACGCATGCGTGCAAACACAAACACACACACACACAGCTCTCTAGCTCCACAATAACAAAACCATTCAAACACAGGTCCATATGGGTATCAGGACAAAGTGCAAAAGTAAATAATGTTTTGACCCAAGTGAGCAGGATTATGATCAAAACTGAACCGCCCCCCCCCTCCACCAGACAGCTGGTGCTGTTGACAGAAGGCCATGTGACCGTGTGTATGTGCTGCACTATAAATAACAGGGGGGGGGGGCAGCGGTTTTCCACTGCACAAACCCACACAGTGACATCAGCACCGCTAAGAGGCTTCCTCATTTTCGATAAAAGCATCTTTCTGTCTCACGCCACAGCAGCTCAACGTAAACAGAGGGCTTCTGCCACAAACCACAGCACACAACAGAGCCCTGCCCCCCCCCCCTTACCTTCACTGCTGGGGGGTGCAGGGTGGGGGGGGGTTAATTGAGACACACACGCAGGCAGAGGAAACCACACCAGAGGCGGGACGTTCAGGCCCAGGGCACGCAGGACGGTGTGAACTAGCAGCTGCTGACGTGTGCAGGGCAAGAATGACTTCAGGGTTCAGGCGGCCGGCCGAGTCAGGGGTCCGAGATCTCAGGATCTCAGGTGCCAGAGCCCCACGCTGTCAGTAACGCTAGGGCCCGGCCCCAACATCGACCCCGCCCCCCACCCGACCTCCGGGAGGCCTCGTGAAGCAGGGCTGTCCGTGGGGGGGGGGATAACAGACGGGCTTTGTTCACGGCACACCCTGCCTTTCACTGCACTTCACTGAGGGGGGGGGGGCGGTTACGAATCCCACGAAACACCCACCCCACGTGCTGAGGCCCGGGGGGGGGAGCGGGGTTGGGGGGGGGGTTTTCGTCCCATTACCGCCATCGCGGGCTGACGCTAATGACCGGCGATTACGGCGATATTGCCGCAATTACGCTCAGATAAGTGAGCGGGCGCGGCCCGGCGCTGCCATTCACGCGCTCAGCGGCAGATAGAGCGGCCTGCGAGGAACGAGGGGGGGGGGGGAGAGGGGGGGAGGGGGGCGGAGATTAGAGGCCCGAGACCGGACCAGGGCGGGACACCCCGGGAAGAAGCGTTTTTCAGGCCATGTGCTGCACTCCCACGCAACAATAGAACTCCTAAATCTGCGGTCAGAGCAAAAACAGCAGGGTCATTACCATCCAAACAGAGAGAGAGAGAGAGAGAGTGTGAGAGGGAGAGAGAGGGAGGACAGAAATAGAGGGGGGAGGGGGAGGAGAGAGAGAAAGAGAGAGAAAGAAAGAGAGTAAGAGAGAGAAAGAAGAGAGAGAGCGAGAGAGAGAGAGCTAGCAGCAGCCGAGGGAGAAACAAGCGCGTCACTCAGGGGATTGCGGAGGGGGGGGAGGGGGCGGGGTCAGACGACTGCTGCGTTTGACAGTCGCCCCCCGCGCCCCTCCCCCCACACACACAACCCCACCCCTGCCCTCTCTGACGCACTGCAACATGCAACACCACCATCAACATCAAAACACGCGGGGGGGGGGGCAGGAACCGCGACGCGGCCGAGCCCCCCGGAGGCCGACCCGGAAGGGGACCCATCGCCCCGGAGACGCCGCGGAATTAGAGGAGAGCGGCGAAGAGGCAACCGCCAATTTATCCCCCCCGAGAGACTCCTTCATCACTATCGTCAAACACGAGCCTCTCTGAAGCAAACACTACCATAAACAGCTGTGGAGCAGACCCTGTGTGTGTGTGTGTGTGTGTGTGTGTGTGTGCGCGAGTGTGTGTGTGTGTGCGTGTGTGTGTGTGTTGTGTGTGTGAGCTCAGGCACGTGTTGTTCCCTTCCCCGACTGTCATCGGCAAAAAAACAGCTCCGTACGGAACTCTCCGGTCAGAGATGAAAACAGCGCGGCGTCACCAAAACAGCCGCCAGTCGCCGCGGCTCCCCCCGGCTCTTTAATGACCCGCGCGAGCTCTCCGCCACCGGCGCAGGGAGCCGGGGGGGGCAGCGGGAGGAGCGCTCCGAGCTGAAATAAGGGAAGAACGCTCGTCTGTTCCACTGCGTTTGTTTTCGGGTTGTGACCCCGGCTCGCCCTGAAGCTGGACGGGGCAGTGGAGGAGGGCACGTTCTGCTCCGCTGGGGCGCCTGTGGTTTCGGCAAAGGAGTCTCCCCTTCACCCAGAACGCAGAGCCCAGAGCACAGAGCCCAGACGCCAGGCCCTGCGGTCCGGACCGGCCCGTCGGACCGAGCCGCACACAGAACCTCAGGGTAACACACACGCTCAGGGCCAACACAACCTCAGCTGAGGATCAGAGCCAGTCGCTCCCACCACCAACCGAGCGCGTGACAACCCCCCCCCCCCCCCCCAAGACTGGGCAGCATCAGCTACGCCATGCCTGCCCCGAGAACGCGATGATCCGTCACATCCACTCAGGGCTCCATGCTAACATTTTCACCAAGGCGCGCACGCGCTCCTACACTGACCAAACAGGAGCACATCACTGCATCCCGATTAGCAGAAGAGCTCCTACATTACTGTTCTAGGTAGCACATCACATGTGTGGAGCATCGCTGCTGAAATGGACGGGCTGTGGAGCGCGGCCGGTCTGCAGTGCGTCTGTGGAGGGCTGAGCGTCTCTCCCTTAATAAGAGCAGGACGGCAGTCTGCAGTGCGTTCTGTGGAGGGCTGGAGCATCCTCCTTAAATGAGAGCAGGACGGCAGTCTGCAGTGCGTCTGTGAGAGCTGAGCGTCTCTCCTTTAATAAGAGCAGGACGGCAGGCTGCAGTGCGTCCTGTGGAGCGCTGAGCGTCTCTCCTTTAATAAGAGCAGGACGCCAGGCTGCTGTGGAGCAGCGCGCGAGAGGAGCGATCGGTCGCCCGGGAGAGAGAGCGCGAATCACGCGGCCTGAGCGCTCTGCTCTTCCTCGTTACGGCCCTATCGAGCGCGACGCCCACGTCTTCCTCCGCACCCCCCCCCCCGCCCCCCCGCCCGCCCGCGCGCGCTGGCCGAGCTCCCAGCAGGCACCGGGAAACGCTTCAAAGGCAGCCGAGCCGCGCGGACAGCCTTGACTGGCCAGACCCCTCCCAATGAGCGCGCTCAGAGCGGCGGGGGCGGGAGGGGGCGGGAGAGGGAGGGGCTGGGGCCTGGAGGGGGGACTGCGGTCTCCATGGCGCCCAGCTGTTCCTGGAAGCAGCCTTTCTGAGCGGGTCCTACCTGAGCGCTGTGTGTGAGAGAGTGTGTGTGTGTGTGTGTGTGTGAGAGTGTGTGTGTGTGTGTGTGTGTCACCACAAACTCCTCAGGTACACCAGGTCTCTCCATTGCCAGTGTGAGTGAGAGGGGACACAAGACCTCGGGAAGCAGAGACAGCTGTCAGGGCGTAACTCATAACCCCTGTAGAGTCCCAAACCCTGTTTCTGCCCCCGTGTTTGAGCTGGGGCTCCACAGCAGGACGTCCTGCCCGGGCTTGGTGTCTGTGGGCCAGGGAGCCTTCCCCCCTTCCATAAGAGCTCACTCTAAATCAGCACGAGACCACGGCCAGCGCCGTCCCGCCATGTTCCACCCCGCTGCAGCCCAGCTGGACCGCCGAGCGGGGCGGAGAGGGGGGCGGAGACACTGCGCACCCATCACAGTAGACACGCGACAGAGTCCCCTTCAGTACCAACCCCCCCCCCCTTCAGCTCGAGAGGAACTCTCTGAAGACAGACAGTCACTGGGACAAAATGCACCCGCATCCACTCAGCGACTCATTACATTACAGGCATTTAGCAGACGCTCTTACGCTTTTACACAGCATTTACATTGTGCATCCTTTTATACAGCTGGATACATACTGAAGCAATGCAGCTGCTCAAGGGTACAACGTGTCCTAACCGGGAATCGAACCTGCAAGCCCAGTTCCTTACCCATTATACTACACTGCCGGCCTAGGACGATGAAAGGAGGATAAACAAACTAGTGACCAGCGAAGGCCCAAAGCCAGCACCTGAGCTGCTTTTACAGGGAGCCATACAGACAGGGGCCCCGGGCGCTGTCCTGCTCCGCCCCCTCTCTAATGACTGCTGAATCCCAGCCAATCAGCAGCCAGGGATTATTTCACCCTCCAATGCCGAGGCCGGGCTCCACAGGCCTGGAACAGGAAGGACCACAGCAGACTGATCTCATCAACACTGACCCGTTCACATGGCAACAGCCAAACCCCAAACGCCACCAGCAACCAGATCTCTGCCATGGAGACTACCAGGCATACTTTAGAGCCTCACACGCATCACCAGACCTGCTGGACGGAAACAGGAAGGCTTGTTTATTTATGCACTTTTATTCAGCAAAAAAAGACTGTTGACAACAACGTTGATTGGACAGAATTTCAGCAGAAATTCCGCCCCTTCTCTTGCAGTGTCTCGTTCCTTTTCGTGGAGGTAGTAGTGTGAGCCTGACCACTTCCACAGAGCTTGGCATACAGGGTGCACACACACACAAATACACACACACACACACACACACTCTCTCTCTCACACAAATACACACACACACACACACTCTCTCTCACACACAAATACACACACACACACACACCACACTCTCTCTCTCCACATCACACACACAAACACACCACACACAATACACACACACACACACACACCTCTCTCTCACAGCAAAACACACACACACACACACACACACAATACACACCACACACTCTCTCTCACACACAAATACACGCACACACACACACTCTCTCTCACACACAAATACACGCACACACACACACTCTCTCTCACACACAAATACACGCACACACACACACAAACACACACACATGCGCGCGCGCACACACACACTCACACACACACACTCTACAGCATTAGCGTGTGCGCCTGTGAGCAGACAGGCTCAGGGAACACAGGGTTATGTAACATGGCTGCCGGGCAGGGAGAAAAGCGCCGTAACGAGGGGAGCCGAAACACCGCCCCCCCGGCCCCGCAGCGGCCAATCAGGGCCCGGAAACCATGACGACCGTGAGGTAAGCAGAGGGGCAGCGCTGCCTGTGACCAGGATGGCACCGATCGATCAGACACACCAACATAAGGACGCGTTTCTCAAGGCAGAAAGAGCCGCCCCGCTAATTAGCGCGCTAGGCTAGCACACACGGCCGGCTTCCTCCACCTGCCACTGGTTCAGATGGTGTAATTACCCAGAGTGTTATCAGTGGCATCCCCATACGGCAGCGCAAGACGTGGCTACGGCGAGGGAAACAACGCCGCTCGGTACTTAGCGAGGTTGGGAGGGCGCAAACTGAGCGAGCATTCTAATGAGAGCATTACAGCCGGGGTCCAGCCGAATATCAAACAAAACACTACAACAGACACGCCCCCTAACAACACGCAGGGAAGAGAGGAGAGAGGGACATTACCACAGACCACGCAGGGGGAGGGAGAGAGAGAGAGAGGAAGGGAGAGGGAGGGGAGAGAGAGAGAGAAACAGAAAGGGAGACAGAGAGAGAGTGGAAAGCGAGAGAGATGGGGAGAGAGAGAGAGACAGAGAGCGAGACAGAGCGAGAGATAGAGGGAGAGAGACGCAGAGAGCGAAAGAGAGTGAGAGAGACAGGCAGAGGGAGAGAGACACAGAGAGAGAAAGCGAGGGAGGGGAGAGAGAGAGAGAGTGGGAGAGACTGGGGAGAGAGAGAGACAGAGAGAGAGAGCCCTGGTGGAAGGGTAATGAGCTGTGTCCTCTCGTCTCCCTGGTTGCCACTGGCAGGCCGCAGATACGGTCTGTGTTCAGATGTAAACACCACGCAGCGCTCTCAGCGCACATCTCCTGCCTGCTGGGGCAGAGACTGAACAATGCCCCGAGATGGGGGGGGCGTGGCCTGCGCCTGACGGACACACGGGGTGCGGGGCTAATCCGGCTCTGCTCTGCGGCCGAGCGGCAAGCAGCGAGCGGCGAGCGGCGAGCGGGACAGCTCAGGCCGTTAGCCGCAGCGCTTCCAGGAAGCCTGCGCTGACCCACTTTCCAAATCTGAGAAACACACACACACACACACCAGCCCTGCGCTCTGCTGACAAACACACACACACACACACACACGCATGTACAGGATACAGACACACACACAGGATACTGAGACAGACACACACACACACGCACGTACACTAAGAGGAGACAGACACACACACACACAGTCAGCCAGCAGCACAGGTGCAGGCCAAGCCTCAAAGGGCAGCCAGGACAGACGGACGGACACAGGAGGTCCTTTGCAATTCAAAATCAAACTGAATATTCTAATGCACTGTCCACTGCGAGCACACAGGGCAGGGTAACACAGGCTAACTCCACACAGACCTCTCTCCCACTGCCTGACAGAACACACACACCACACAGGGTCACACCCTGACGACAGAACACAACACACAACACACACACACACACAGTAACCAGGAACTCCCCAGACTTCTCCACTGTCTGACAGAACACACACACACACACACACAACACACACAACAGCTAACAACCTCCGCGCAGAACACAGCAGTAACACAGCTAACTCCAAACTGTTCCACGCTCCACACCACACAACGCACATACACCACATCTATTCACACACACACACACACACACAGCTAATAACCAGCCCAGAGACACTCATAACACTACATAATCAGGCCTAATCGTTCCTCACACACAAAGGGCCATAAGCTTCTTATTTACAGCAGAGACACTACCGCGGCACCTCCACACCACCAAAACACACTCCCCCAATCAGAGGCCTGCGTCTGAGGGGAGGGGGTGGGGCCTCAAAGGGGAACAGCAAGGCCCCTCCCTCCAGGTGCCATGACACAGCCCGTCTCGCCCAAAACGACAGCGCCGTAGCAACGACAAAAGGAAGGCGGACCCACGCCTGTCACACAGCTCAGAAACGTCAGCGAGCAAACAGAGATACTTACCGATTCCATGGCTGTCTTCGGTGAGGCGGGGCTTAAATCCGACAAGGGGGCGGCGGCCAACTCCGAAAACTCCTGAGGAGGGAAGAAGGAGGAAAGGGAGACAGGGTTAGCGAGCCGTTGGGGGAGTTTCGCGTTCCTAACCCGATACGGGCGGAGGAGTCTCCTTACCCCGCGCGGGCTCCGTTTACCGCGTGATTCTTTCCACCGCGTCCGCCTCACCGCCGAGCGACAGCGTCCCCCAACCCAGCGCCCCCCCCCAACCCAGCGCACCCCCCGCCAACCCAGCGCACCCCCAACCCAGCGCACACCCCCCCCCAACCCAGCGCACCCCCCCCCCCCCCCCAACCCAGCGCCCCCCCCCCAACCCACGCCACCACCCCCAGCTTCCTTCAAAGCTTCCCCTCATTTCCACAGCTAAAATTCCACCGAAACCCGACCCCCCCCCCCCCCCCCCCGGAAGACCGGCCAGGCCGTCGAGGTTGGGGGCTTATCGAGATTTGGACGGAGGCAGTTGGAGAGATTTTCAAAGGCCTTTGGCTAGGAGCCCCCCCCCACAAACCTTATCCCACACCACAACTGTTGAATGAGAACGCCTGTCATGTAGCCAACCTAAATTCTGAAGCACAAATGTCTCCTGCAGACCTTTTTTTAACTGTTCTGAGGACCCAACACAAGCCTCTTTAACAGGGGAAGACCATATGAGTCACTAGCATCACTAGCACCTTTCATCGGACGCACGCGCGTTGCCAAGGTTACGCGCTTGGCCCTAAGTTAACTTCTGGTCTGTGTTTACTGGCTAATATGGCACTGATTACAAACGGAGTGAAAGTTAAACTGATGAGCAGACTGACGTTGGGCTCAGGTTGTTGTGCTGTGGGGTGCAACTTGGAACAAATGCCAAATGTAAAAATACATTATTTAACTTTGTAACCCCACTAGGGAATTGTGAAACGAATTGCTTGAATCCCTGCGATTATTATAGCTGGTGCTTGCCCATTGTTACTTCGTATTTTTGAGAAATAACTGGACATCGTTACCTATTAAAATGTAAGTCCTGTAAAAATACACATAATAAACTGTATAAATAAATAAACCAACACCATACATACACATTTAGTAATACTAATACAGGCTTATTTACTATATCAACTTTAAGACTAGCAACACGCTCGTAATTATCTCATCGTGACCCATTAAAGCCAATGGCGCAGACGTTGCTTCATACTGTCAAACTGCTTTCCCAACAGCTATTTTGCATCCTGCGACTTGAGTTACAACAGTGAATATGCACGGATTCCTAGACGTGCTGATAGCGACCACCTTTCTCATATTAACCTCAAATACGCAAGACAGGACACTTAGCAGCTAGCAAATTTATGTTCAGTTCCATTCATTTATATAGGGTTGTGGATACACGTCCCCTTAGCAACCAAAAGCTAGCGCTGGACCACCACTGACTTATTTGCCGGCACAGAAAAAAAATCGTGAAAGTGTTGAAAAAATAACCACGGGAGGATAACAAGGACATTTTTTCCTACTTAACTAGGTACAGGTTGTTACCGATATTTCACCTATTTCATATATAGTTGCAAATCAGTTCACGTTTTTCTGTCTGTTGAACAAAGGTGGTCGAATAGGTGCTTTCACTGTAGCACTGACTTTGTTTCAGGTAACAAACTCATGATAAGCGATAGCTAATAGCTGACCAGTAACAAGCCTTCAATAGTTATGAACAATTAGCTAACTAAATTGATTGTAGCTAGCTAGCTAGCTAAACGTAGCTAACATTGTATAAATTATACACAGAAACGTCAGATCAATGCTAGTAGTTGATACGCTATAGCTACGTTTTGAACTAACGTTATGATACCTGTTTCCAATGACTTGACAATGTTACATTGCCTGATCATTTTTTGTTGTGGTAACCTAGCAAGATGACCCAAACTATTAGAGCCACAATGTTTTTCCATCAATGCATGCTATACAAATAAATACCTATAGTAATCGCATTGGCTACACATCCTGCCCAGCACTAGCCCCATTTTGTGTCTCATGTAATCATCGTTTTTAAGCAATGTAATAGAAAGAGTGCACTTTTTACACAAGAATGTGCATGTAACCAGAATAGTTATGGATTATGCAAGGAATGTATGACGCTCCACAAGGTGCAATACTGTCAACAGTTATCTGTTTAGGAGTATCGCATTTGAGTTTGGCCAAGTAACGGTTCTTTCCTTCGACTGGTAACCCCAAATAATACTGGCTGGACATAGTTTTAACTAGCTGGCTAACATAATTTACTTGTTATTTATTTCGCTTGTTATCAGAAATAGTCTAGAGAGACTCTGTTGTTATTGATTGTTTGCGGAAGTCTGCCGGAAGTTAAGATAGGGCCAGAACAACGCACATGCGCAGTAACGTTTGCTTATGTTGTTACCGTTGAAAGCGTCTATATGATGGCAGTTCATATTTCGCAAGTAACTAACTAGCTCAGTTCAGAATGATAGTTTGCAAATGGACAGCATCACACTGTACATCACAGGTCAAGGGTCAAGAGTAGGTACAAGAGTAGGTACACAAACACACAACTCACTCAAAACGACACACAACTCACGCAAAACGACAAAGAACCCCCGCTAGACGAAGTGTTTTTCCGAGACGGCGCTGCTCTCCAGAGGGGCGGGGCGCCGCAGACTCAGGAAGCGCGCTAATGCGGGGCGGGGTGCAGCTCAGACTGGGGCGCAGGGGCCCAGCGTGCCTCCGCCGGCCCCCGCTGGCCCCGCGTCGGGAGACCGTCGGCTCGGGCTAATCCAGAGCGGCAAGCGCCGGCTTTTAATGGGGGAGGAAGTGCAGCCCTAATCTCACAAATCCCCTCCCTGTGCCAGGAAACGGATCCTTCTGTGGGGCGGGGCGGGGCGGGGTGTGTGTGTGTGTGTGCACGCACGTGTGTGTGTGTGTGTGTGTGTGTGTGTGTGTGCACGCACGTTTGTGTGTGTGTGTGTTTGGCACACTAACAGCTCAGAAACAGACTCGAGCGTGGTG
>NC_057937.1:55501343-55596343 GCF_018555375.3 Anguilla rostrata
CTTTTAAAAGGGGGAGTGGGAGGGGGAGGGGCTTTTAATAGGAGGCGGGGCTTCCATGCTCAGACTGCAGCTGCGTGTCTCCGGGTGTGCTTTGCGGATGCGCGAGCCCTGCGCGGAACACGGTGCATTGTGGGATTAAGGAGGAGACGGGCTCTCTGATGCTCACCTGAGGGCACAGGTCCATCCTTTATGTCTGCTGTTCTGGGGGGGGGGGGGGGGGGGGGTTGCACTCGCTCTTTCTGCCCCTCCCCCTCCGTTCTGCTCCCCTGGCGCTGGATTACAGGAATCCTGCCATTCCCGCATTCACACCACACCACCTGATACACTTACCAGGGGAATCAGGATGACGGGATCTTTCGCTCTCTCTCTCTCTCTCTCACACAGACACACGCACGCGCACACACGCAAACATGGACACACCCACAGATGGCACATGCAGACACACACAAACACACACACTCAGACACAGACACACACGTACACACACAAACACACACACTCAGATACAGACACACATGTACCAACACTCACACCTAGACAGACACAGACACACACGTACACACACAGACTCACACACTGGCAGTAATAATCAGGGATCTGCCCACCCCAGGCACGCGTATCTGAGAACACACCAGTCAGAGCGTTTCGCCACCAGCGCGTGCGCCCCAACCTTTCCACCCCGCCCAGGACACGGCACAGCCGGCTGCCACGGCGACGATCACACACAGCGCTGCAGCCCGCGCGCCCTGACACGCGTCCCGCGCCACGGCAAAGGGCACGTCCGTGCGCCCCAGCGTCCTCGCCGTCCGAGCTGACTTTACCCTGCTCGTGCGCTGTCTCTGTCATGCCCACCACGCGCGCCCTTTCCACAGAACCACACAAACGGACCCGACTGCCTTCAAAAGGAAAAGGACAACAGCGGCGTAACATGACAGGAAGCAGAACCGGGCTGAACGCATTTCAGGTGGAAAGTACCGGCAGCAAGCAATATTACCTTAATGTCTTACCGAGGAAAACTAAAGAGAAAGAGAGAGGGAGAGAGAGGGGGAGAGAAAGAGAGGGAAAGGAAGGAGAGAAAGACAGAGGCAGGGAGAGAGAGGGGGAGAAGGGGGAGAGAGATACAGAGGGAGAGAGAGGGGGAGAGACAGAGAGAGGCAGGGAGAGAGGAGAAGAGGGAGAGAGAGGGGGAGAAGGGGGAGAGAGATACAGAGGGAGAGAGAGGGGGAGAGAAAGAGAGAGAGAGGGAGAGGAGAAGAGGGAGAGAGAGGGGGAGAGAGAAGAGAGAGACAGAGAGGGGCAGGGAGAGAGGAGAAGAGAGAGAGAGAGGGGCAGAGAGGGGGGGAGAGATACAGAGGGAGAGAGAGGGGGAGAGAAAGAGAGAGGCAGGGAGAGAGGAGGAGAAGGGGGAGAGAGATATAGAGGGAGAGAGAGGGGGAGAGAAAGAGAGAGGCAGGAAGAGAGGAGAAGAGGGAGAGAGAGGGGGAGAGAGGAGAAGAGAGAGAGAGAGGGGCAGAGAGGGGGAGAGAGATACAGAGGGCTGCTCGTGTGCATTATTGATCAGGCGGTGCTGTGCAGGGACGGTGCCACGCCTCTTCACCTCTGCAGCAGCAGCACAGCCTCAGAGGCAGACCGCACCAGCAGTGCGGAGCCAGAAAGCGCCTTCACGCTTACCGGAACACGCGTGCGGCAGGACCCGTCCCGTGTACCAGAACACGCGTGCGGCGGGACCCATCCCGTGTACCAGAACACACGTGTGGCAGGACCCGTCCCGTGTACCAGAACACACGTGCGGCAGGACCCGTCCAGTTCACACAGCACCGCCGCGCTCGGCTCGCGCGCTCTCCAAACACCCAACACTCGCCCGTTGTCAAGGTAACCCCCTTCTCTGTGCAGCGAAAGCCGCATTCCTAGATGCTGAAAGCGCTGGGCTGTCCGGCGCCGGAGCGCGCTCAGAGCCTCATTCCTGGAAACGGACGGGGGGGGGGGCGCTTCTGGAGGAGGGCCAGCGGAGGAGCCTGCGATTGTTTTAAACAAACGCGGGACGGGGGCGGACAGGGGCGCTGCTCTGGGAGAGGAGAGGAGAGAGGAGAGGAGCACGGGGCCTGGAACTCCCGCGCCAGGGAGCGGTCCCAGAGTGGATCGAGGCGGAGAACGCGATCTCTCCTCCGGCAGAGGGGCCCGCTCCATACACCCCCCGCCCCCGCCTCCTCAAGGTCACGAGCAAATGCGCGGGAGATCAGAGAGCTGGAGGAGCAACTCATCAACCCCCCCGCCCGCCGTGCCCCGCCTCACCTCGCCCTAACCCTAACCCCGCCCCGTACAGAAACCCATGCCCTGCGCGGGAGGAAATGACAGCACGGCTGCGAGTAAGTCACCCCAGGGCCAGGCTCTGGGGGTAATGAGTGAACAGGGCGAAGGGCAGGTCAGACTGGGGTTGCAGGCTTAAACGCAGCAGGACGGCGCACAGCATTCTCCATCCCAGCCATACAGACCCTGTGAGATATCAGCAGACAGGAGAGCTCTGCTGCTCAACAGTACCCTATGATGGAAAACACAGAATCCCATACCTGCACTCCCACACATCCACACACACTCCCGCACACCTGCACAGTCCCATACCGCACACCTGCACCGTCCCATACCCGCACACCTGCACCGTCCCATACCCGCACACCTGCACCGTCCCATACCCGCACACCTGCAGTCTCATACCCGCACACCTGCAGTCTCATACCCGCACACCTGCACAGTCTCATACCCGCACACCTGCACAGTCCCATACCCGCACACCAGCAGTCCTATACCCGCACACCTGCAGTCCCATACCCGCACACCTGCACAGTCCCATACCCGCACACCTGCACAGTCCCATACACACACCCTCTGGAAAAATGGGGCTGCTGGTCAGGTTGGCCATCCATACACCCGCCCCCTGGAGCAGAGGAGCATTGTGGGTCACAGGATGTGCTTTTCCCAGTCTACCCCCCCCCCCATGTTTCATAATGGATGGACTGTCAGACATTTCACGGCCTTTGGCAGACCAGGGGAGCGGCCTTTCAGACCGGCCTCATTACAATACCCAATTACAGGAGGGAGGAGGAGGAGGGAGAAGGGGCTGGAGATCCATTAACCCCACCGGCTCTCCACCTCTACTACACCCAAGAGCACAATCTCTGTCGCCATGGCGATATTTACTGCACATTCGCACGCTTCCGCGGCGCAGGCAATTGGGCGGCTGAACGGCGGCTCATTATAAAGCCATCGCGGGCTTCGCCGTGACATTTAACACTCACTCCTCACTCCTCACGCTCAACAAAAAAGCAAGAACATTTACCGGGAGTTAAACATGGCCGTAGCAACAACAACAAAAAAAAGAAAAAAACCGAAGAAACTCCATTAATTTTTTTTCTGAACAGACAATAAAACGGAGGCAGCGCATCGCCACGGCGATTACGAGGGGTCGTTACCGCGGTTTCATCACAGGGAAGGAGCGAGGGCGCGGGGGCAGGGCGCCGCCCGCCAGCAAATTAACGCTCAAAAAGCCATATCGGCTCTGGCGCTCACACACACACAACCGCCACGGCCGCGTCTCAGCTCGACGCCACCCTGGGGGAACACCGGGGCGTTTGGGAGATGCCCGAAGAAATGCCCCCCACCCCCAAACCCGCCCCTCCGCCCCTGATCAGTTCACCCTGGCTTTTACGTCCCCAAACCCGACCGGCAGGGTGGCTAACACCACGCAGGCTCCCTTCCGCGTTCAGCGGGGGAGGTGGTCTCCAGCGGGCACACGGAAGCCTCTGTTCCCTCCGTGATAAAGCGGCAGTGTGTCGGAGCCGCAATGAGGAACGGTGGAGGGACACTTTCCATTCGCGCAGAGGCAGGACCCAGGCGTACACAACGCAGAGTAAAAGCAGTAATAATCCTGCTCGGAACGGAAGAAACACGTTAATAACAGGGCTGGACAGTGCTGGTGGTGGAAGACGGGGGTGCTGACAGATCAAAGGGGAGGGGGAGGCAGGTAGGAGGGGAGGGGCGTGTGCACATGACAGGGGAGGGAGGGGCACCTGCATCGGGCGTGTCTCCTCTCCCCCGCCCCGCGGATGTTTTCCAGATGTGCTCGAATGGAAGCCCACACATGCACACACAAACACACACACACCCCTGCTCCTACACACACACAAACACACACATGCACACACACACACGCCTGCCCACACATGCACGCACAAACATACACACACACACAAGCACACACACACACACGCCTGCCCACACATGTACACACACACATACACACACACACACGCACGCACACGCACACACACACACATACACACACACACGCCTGCCCACACATGTAAATACACACACACACACACGCACACACACACACATGCTTCCTCATGCCTTTCATTACCTTCACTGCACTGCTTCATTCCGAGCTGGAAAAAAAAGAATAAAACCCCCAATTCCCTCTCACCGCCTCCACTTTGCATATTTACAGCTACTCACCCGAGCCTTGTTTACTATCCTCTACCCGTTTCCACGGCAACCAGCACGGCAGGCCTCCGGTGTAAACAGCCAGGGCGGATGGCGAGGAGGCAGGAGCGACACACTGTCCATCATTACCACAGACCCCGCCCCGCCCTTACAGTCACACACATCAGCGGCCCAGACAGGGCTCCGCCCACCCCCGGCCCCTCCCAGCGAATCAGCTGAAGCGCAGCAGAAATGCAGAAATGCATGTACCGCACAACGGGAGACGCAAACCAGGAGAGAGGAGGCCCGTCAGTACTGGGGCACAGACAAGGCCAGAGGAGGCCCGTCAGTACTGGGGCACAGACAAGGCCAGAGGAGGCCCGTCAGTACTGGGGCACAGACAAGGAGAGAGCAGGCCCGTCAGTACTGGGGCACAGACAAGGCCAGAGGAGGCCCGTCAGTACTGGGGCACAGACAAGGCCAGAGGAGGCCCGTCAGTACTGGGGCACAGACAAGGAGAGAGCAGGCCCGTCAGTACTGGGGCACAGACAAGGCCAGAGGAGGCCCGTCAGTAGAGGGGCACAGACAAGGCCAGAGGAGGCCCGTCAGTAGAGGGGCACAGACAAGGCCAGAGGAGGCCCGTCAGTAGAGGGGCACAGACAGGGCCAGAGGAGGCCCGTCAGTAGAGGGGCACAGACAGGGCCAGAGGAGGCCCGTCAGTAGAGGGGCACAGACAAGGCCAGAGGAGGCCTGTCAGTAGAGGGGCACAGACAAGGCAGAGGAGGCCGTCAGTAGAGGCACAGACAGGGCCAGAGGAGGCCCGTCAGTAGAGGGGCACAGACAGGGCCAGAGGCGGCCCGTCGGTAGAGGGGCACAGACAGGGCCAGAGGAGGCCCGTCAGTACTGGGGCACAGACAGGGCCAGAGGAGGCCTGTCGGTTCACCTGCAGCCCTCAGCGCTCAGGACAGATGCCTGTGGGGACTTGTGGGTCCAGTGCCATTTCCGTTTAAATGCAGCACAAAACGCAGCAGCTCTAATGGACACTGGAGACTGCCCGTCTGCAATAGGGAAGAGGAGCCCTGCAGAAGAGCAGCCCATGTGAATAGTCAGGAGTGGGTGATGGAGCACATGTTTCAGTGTGCCGTGTCCTCTGGAAGACCTCCCTGCACCACATCCAATCAGCTCGGTGCAGCTATCCAGCCAGCCCCCACCCTCCCTTTACCCCACCCCCACCCCCACGCACACCCCCTCCGCCAGCCCCTGCCATTTCTCATTTAGGAAAGCCCCCGTCTGTCTGGGAGAGGTGGACGTGCATGAATTAGCGATGGGCTGATAACAGCGCAGACAGAGGAGGAGGAGCAGAGGAGAGGCCTGTCACAGCCCCCACACAGAGGACACATCATTTATTTAGGGAGGCTGCCGTAGCCCCCCACCCCCTCCTGACGGGACGGTAAGGAGCAGCCACGCTCTACCCCGGCCCAGGTGTGCGCCTCCTCTACCGTTCCCTCCATGCATCATTACCCGGAGCAGACTGGTTCCGCCCTCAGCTCTGCCGTCGTGGCAAACAGACGGCCGTCGGCACGGAAACGCTGGCGCCAGCGGCAGACAGGAACGCTGACCGAGGCTCTTCCTCTCCTCTCCTGCTCCAACCTCAGGCGCAGGTAGGCTCTGCCGGGGCTGGGTCAGCACCAGGCCCGAACACGTAACCGGCCCGGCGCTGCCCAGAACGCACCGCACCCGCGTTCAGTTCCGTTCCGCTCACAGCCGAAGCGATCAGATCGCCCAGCACTTTACCCAGCGAGCAACAGTCCGTCTGCAGTCTACAGCAGCTCTGACATGCGCTGGAGTGGGGGGGAAGCGGGCGGGGGGGGGAGAGCGGTTAAGGTAAGACTGGATGGTAAATGGGAAGCAGACAATCAACTTTCTGCCCTGCAGTGTGGAAAGCAATTTATCAGGAGTGCAGGTCTATGCATATGCAATCACCGAGACGACCACCCCGTTCACCCCCCCCCCCCCCGCTGCCCGCGGCTCGTATCAACGCCAGCGCCAGGGCGCCGCGGCGGTAACCGCTAACGGAGCTGGGCGGCAGCGCGTCGCCATGGCGCAGGGCACCGTGTCCGCGGCACGGAACACTGAGAACGCTGGCGGGGTTTCGGAGCGCAGACGCCGCTCTGGACAGAAGCCCCGCCCTCCGCACGCCCGGGTGGAAAAAGTCTGTCTTTAAACACCAGGAGTAAACCAGCGTCTGCGTTTCTGCTCTTTCTGTGGGGAGGCAGCAGAGCGAACGCCAGCGTCTGTTTACAACACGGACGCTGCTGAAGGAGGAAGAGGAGGAGGTTTCAGCACGTCTGCGGCGTGCGGCACGGATAAGGAGCTCTACTGAGGGACCCCCGGCGCGGTGATGCCACGGCAGGCTGCCGGAGCAGGAGGGCGCAGGTACTCCCCCCCGCCAGTGTAGGGCCGCGCGTGGGTACACACACACGAGCGCACGCGCCAACTAACGCCCACATGCTAGCGCACAGACACGCGTGCCTGCTCTCACAATCACAAACACAAGCAGTCGCATACGCGGACACACATACACACACACACACACACTAGCACGCAGACGCATGCACACACACATATACACACCAGCACGCAGACACACGCACGCACGCACACACACACACACACACACGCAAACACACGCACGCACACACACACACACACACACACACACACACACATATACACACGAGCACGCAGACACACACACACACACACACACGCAGACTCACGCATGCACACACGCATGCACAGTCAGACAATCGCACACACATATGCTCACACACACAGTATGAACGCACAGGCACGGGTACATCCCATTTCCTCCACAGCTGAACCATGCAAATGTTCCGCTCTGCTGATCAGGCTAATCTGGCCGCTCACTTCCTGTATGACAGCATCCTGTCCCAGGGCCTGAGGAAACAGAGAGTCCTGAGGTCCGGCCCAAACCGGGGAGGGGTGCACCCGCAGCCCGCCCCTCTGCCCCTGCCCCCTCGGCTCTTCAGGGGCTCCAAAAATAATGACGTTACGGACCGTTTAATAATTCACGCCCTGAAATATTCATAAAGCAACAGCCCGCGCTTTAAATAGCCCGGCGTTGCGGCCGTGCGGCTGAAATATTCATGGCGGGCGTGCGATCCGCAGCGCGGGTAAACCGAAGGTTAAAGCAGAGCGGCTCACCGCCAGAGCGGTCAGCCAGAACCGCCTCAGCAGAGAGAGGAACGGCAGGACGCCACGCGGACGAGAAGCCACGCCAGGCGGGGGCAGCAGGCGCAGCCTGACCCTGTCCTCACGCTGACGAGCGGAGGCCGGTCCGCTAATCCTAACCCTAACCCTGTCCTCACGCTGACGAGCGGAGGCCGGTCCGCTAATCCTAACCCTAACCCTGTCCTCACGCTGACGAGCGGAGGCCGGTCCGCTGCATCTAACCTAACCCTTCAGCCACGAGCGAGGCGTCCTATCCACCTAACCCTGTCTCACGCTGAGAGCGGAGGCCGGTCCGCTAATGCCAACCTACCTGTCCTCAGCGCTGACGAGCGGAGGCCGGTCCGCTAATCCAACCCTAACCCGTCCTCACGCTGACGCGAGCCGTCCGCTAATCCTAACCCTCAACCCTGACCTCACGCTGACGAGGGAGGCCGTCCGCAATCACTACCCTGTCCTCACGCTGACGAGCGGCGTCGCTTCGTACTAACCTGTCCACGCTGCAGGACTGATCGTTGGCGTGAAGTTCAGCCCAACGGACAGGCTCCTGGAAGGAGCACCGGAGCGGTGGCGTCATGGCAAGCGACGCAGGTGCGCAGCGGAGTGCTCATCCACCGGTCGAACCGGCCGGCGGCCACGGCAACCCTGCGACAGCTCACCGGACTCCACGAGCAGTGGTTCGTGTAGGCGCTCGCAAGGGCCTCGGCACAGCGCCGAGGTGGCGCTTGTCCGTTTTGTTTTGGTTTCAGCGGTCGCGGCAGTCGGCCGACGGCGCGACGGGTGAACCGGTTACGCGGTTACCGATCCTGCAGGGCAGCGGACAGGTCCACCGATCGGATTCGTGCGGCAGGCCCGGGAGTGATTGGGGGGGGTGGCTTGTCTCCATGGCGTATCCCAGACAAGCAGGCCAGGAACCTGTTCGGCAGCCTGCTGCTCCGACTCGCTGGAACCGCAAACAGGTTTCCGCCGTCGCTGCTCTCGCTGCTGTTGTCCTTTTTTTTTTTTAAAAGGGGAAACTGGGTGGGGAGGGGGGGAGGGGGGAGTGTTTGGATTCAAAACAAAAGCAGAAATGCGCTCCCTCCGCACAAAGGAACCCACACAAAGGCCAGGTGGCGCTCGGGCCCTGAGGGGCAACACAGGAGACCCTCTCCAAACATCGCCTCCAGAGTCACAGAGACACCAGAGTTTATCGGGTTATCTGGCTCTTTTTAGCCGCCGCACGCCTCGGTCCCGGCACGAGGAGTCACATTCCCCAACCGCCGTGACTCATCTTTATTTTTACAGCAAGCGCACAGGCCGACACAAGGATAGAGATAATGACATCACTAAAGCCTTCCTGTAAAACCCAAACAAAGTTCAATTTCCATTCATCACGCAGGCCAGACTCCCAAAACCTCTCTCCTCATGACCCATGTACCCCCACTGCAGAGCCACACAGCTGCAGCGCTGTGCATTAAAGCTGCATCTCTGTACATTAAACCTGCATCGCTGTACATTAAACCTGCATCTCTGTACATTAAACCTGCATCGCTGTGCATTAAACCTGCATCGCTGTACATTAAACCTGCATCACTGTACATTAAACCTGCATCGCTGTACATTAAACCTGCATCGCTGTGCATTAAACCTGCATCTCTGTACATTAAACCTGCATCGCTGTACATTAAACCTGCATCTCTGTACATTAAACCTGCATCACTGTACATTAAACCTGCATCTCTGTACATTAAACCTGCATCTCTGTACATTAAACCTGCATCTCTGTACATTAAACCTGCATCTCTGTACATTAAACCTGCATCTCTGTACATTAAACCTGCATCACTGTGCATTAAACCTGCATCTCTGTACATTAAACCTGCATCTCTGTACATTAAACCTGCATCTCTGTACATTAAACCTGCATCACTGTGCATTAAACCTGCATCACTGTGCATTAAACCTGCATCTCTGTACATTAAACCTGCATCTCTGTACATTAAACCTGCATCTCTGTACATTAAACCTGCATCTCTGTACATTAAACCTGCATCTCTGTACATTAAACCTGCATCACTGTACATTAAACCTGCATCTCTGTACATTAAACCTGCATCGCTGTACATTAAACCTGCATCGCTGTACATTAAACCTGCATCTCTGTACATTAAACCTGCATCGCTGTACATTAAACCTGCATCTCTGTACATTAAACCTGCATCTCTGTACATTAAACCTGCATCACTGTACATTAAACCTGCATCACTGTACATTAAACCTGCATCTCTGTACATTAAACCTGCATCACTGTACATTAAACCTGCATCGCTGTGCATTAAACCTGCATCTCTGTACATTAAAGCTGCATCGCTGTACATTAAACCTGCATCGCTGTACATTAAACCTGCATCTCTGTACATTAAACCTGCATCACTGTACATTAAACCTGCATCACTGTACATTAAACCTGCATCACTGTACATTAAACCTGCATCACTGTGCATTAAACCTGCATCTCTGTACATTAAAGCTGCATCGCTGTACATTAAACCTGCATCACTGTACATTAAACCTGCATCTCTGTACATTAAACCTGCATCTCTGTACATTAAACCTGCATCACTGTACATTAAACCTGCATCACTGTGCATTAAACCTGCATCTCTGTACATTAAAGCTGCATCGCTGTACATTAAACCTGCATCACTGTACATTAAACCTGCATCACTGTACATTAAACCTGCATCACTGTACATTAAAGCTGCATCGCTGTACATTAAAGCTGCATCGCTGTACATTAAACCTGCATCACTGTACATTAAACCTGCATCACTGTGCATTAAACCTGCATCTCTGTACATTAAACCAGCATCACTGTACATTAAACCAGCATCACTGTGCATTAAACCTGCATCTCTGTACATTAAAGCTGCATCGCTGTACATTAAAGCTGCATCACTGTACATTAAACCTGCATCTCTGTACATTAAAGCTGCATCACTGTACATTAAACCTGCATCGCTGTACATTAAGGCTGCATCTCTGTACATTAAACCTGCATCTCTGTACATTAAACCTGCATCACTGTACATTAAACCTGCATCACTGTACATTAAACCTGCATCTCTGTACATTAAACCTGCATCACTGTACATTAAACCTGCATCACTGTACATTAAAGCTGCATCGCTGTACATTAAACCTGCATCACTGTACATTAACCTGACATCACTGTACATATAACCTGCATCACTGTACATTAAAGCTGCATCACTGTCATTAAACCTGCTCACTGTACATAAGCTGCATCACTGTACATTAAACCGCATCACTGTGCATTAACCTGCATCTCTGTACATTAAACCTGCATCACTGTACATTAAACCTGCATCGCTGTACATTAAAGCTGCATCGCTGTACATTAAACCTGCATCACTGTACATTAAACCTGCATCACTGTGCATTAAACCTGCATCTCTGTACATTAAACCAGCATCTCTGTACATTAAACCAGCATCACTGTGCATTAAACCTGCATCTCTGTACATTAAAGCTGCATCGCTGTACATTAAAGCTGCATCACTGTACATTAAACCTGCATCTCTGTACATTAAAGCTGCATCACTGTACATTAAACCTGCATCGCTGTACATTAAACCTGCATCTCTGTACATTAAACCTGCATCTCTGTACATTAAACCTGCATCTCTGTACATTAAACCTGCATCACTGTGCATTAAACCTGCATCTCTGTACATTAAAGCTGCATCGCTGTACATTAAACCTGCATCTCTGTACATTAAAGCTGCATCGCTGTACATTAAAGCTGCATCGCTGTACATTAAACCTGCATCACTGTACATTAAACCTGCATCACTGTGCATTAAACCTGCATCACTGTACATTAAAGCTGCATCGCTGTACATTAAACCTGCATCTCTGTACATTAAACCTGCATCGCTGTGCATTAAACCTGCATCTCTGTACATTAAAGCTGCATCACTGTGCATTAAACCTGCATGTCTGTACATTAAAACGGCGTTGCATCATTCTTTCGCCTGACAGACACCCTTCCACAGGTATTCCAGCCCACATGCGATATCACCCACACACACACAGCTGTGCACTTGGAGATCCAGTTCAGGTTTGTCTCGTGCCAAAGGCACAGCAGCAAGGCCAAGTCAAACCCAGCAACACCCACGGGCTACGGGTAACCTTAAAGATCCTTGAGGACTATCCCACACTGAGGTAACCTGGGAAATCGAATGTGACTCCGCCCATCAGCTCCAGGCAGACGCGGGGTGCACCAATCGCAGCGCGTCAGTCCTTGCGGGGTCCGAAAGCGGCCCGTTCTGTGGCACACTGGCCTAATTTGTCTGGATCCCGCCTTGCCTGTCACCGAGCGCACCGAATAGCAGGAGTCCCCTGTTCTCTGGCCCTGCTACACATCCAGCCCCACAGTGTGGCCTCCACTATGCCTGCCAATGGGCTGGGAGCAGGGTACACAGTATCCACCCAGACACTGCGTGTGTGTGTGTGTGTGTGTGTGTGCGCGTGCGCGTGTGTGTGCGTGTACGTACGTGTGTGTGTGTGCGTGCATGTTTGTGTGTGTGTGTGTGTGTGTGTGTACGTGTGTGTGTGTGTGTGTGCGTACGTGTGTGTGCGTGTGTATGTGCGTGCCTGTGTGTGTGTGTGCGCGTATGTGTACAGGTGTGTGCATGTTTGTGTGTGTGTGTGTGCGCATGTGTGTGTGTGTGTGTGTACGTATGTGTACGTGTGTATGTGCGTGCCTGTGTGTGTGTGTGCGCGTATGTGTACAGGTGTGTGTGCGTGCCTGTGTGTGTGTGTGTGTGTGTGTGTGTGTGTGTGTGCGTGCATGTCTTAGGAAGAGAAAATGCAATGCATAAATTAAAAACTAGGAAAAGACTGGAAGCATGTGCATACATCCTGGGAGACAATACCAAAAATGAAGTTAAAATATGCAATGCATTTTAACTGTACATGCGTGTTTTGAAGTTACCAGTTACTAACTGCAATAAAAATGAAAAAGAAGAAGGGTAAACAGGCATGTGAGCCCGTAACAGAATATGTGTAGCCGCCTGCCTGTAATTCAGGCCAGTACAACAATGGAGTCTCACAATCCTGAGGCTTCGTTTACCTCAGGAGAGAGGTGACCGGGTTCACAACCCACCATAACGTAGTGCAATAGTCAGCAGAGGCTTCCGATTGGCTCGCGGGACGGCGAGTGCCATCACCTCTCCCGCTGCAGCAAAAGAGCACAAACAAGAAGAGGTGCACCTCCACTGGGTGGTGAGCTGTGTCTTTCAACCCCCCCCCCACCCCCCCCCTTCCTGAGGCTCAGAGTCAATGGGAACCCCCCTGGCGCAATGACTCCAGCTGCCCCACCAATAGAACACAGCTGTTAGAGACCCCCCCTCCCCCACCCCCACTGCAAGAATGGGTCGGAGGGGGAAAAAAAGAAAGACTGACCGAAAGGTGGGGGGGGGGAGGGAGAGAGAGAGAGAGAGAATGACAGCATGCTTGGTCCTTCAGAGCATTTGGTTAGATTACCAAGACAAACGCATTTGAGACAGATGGAACTCAAAGCCAGGCTCTGAATTACTGGCCAGTGAGGTAGAGCCAGCCTGCATGCTAAGGCTGCGCTGTCTCGCTCTGAGTTTCAGCCTGCGTAACAACACTGGGAATCTCTGCATAGCAAAGAGCGCTAGCAAAGCCAGGCTAGCAAACGGACTGGGAAAAGTGACCCTGAGATAGAGATCTCACACGTGCGGCTAGTCGCCTAAACGTATATAAACATTGACCAGTTTACTTTTTATTATTGTAGAGCTGAAAGCTGAAAGAAACACTGGATCACAGTGAAATGCTGCATAGTCGATACAGCCTGCACATTCCCCCCCAGCTTTCCCTGATCAGATCTTCTGATGTTACGTAACTGCTGCAACAGTAACACGTCAGGCAGGTGATCGCACGAGGAGGTTCACATCTGAACAATAACAAAGATTCCAGAAGTTTCTTTTTGCGTGAAGACGGCGAGCGTCCGTGCAGCGCAAGCCTGAGCTGAAACAGCTCCGCTCTTATTTACAGAGGCCGGACGCAGAACGAAGCGCTCCCGCTAGCGTAGCACTGTGAGGCTAGGCGGGCGACCAGGGGCCGGGGGGGGGGAGGTGGCAGTCAGAGGAAGGCAAGGCTGTGGGGACTGTGGCTATCTGGGGACTGAGTTCTGAATTCACAGACAAGCGGTTCTCAAGTCGACCAATTAAAAACGTCTAATGAAATGTGCGTATTCGATCCCGTGGCCTTGATATGATTGGCTCCCCTCTCTCAGATCTCCTCACGCTACCCACGCCGCCCCACGCCGGAACGACCTCTGCCACCACACACCGCGCGCCGTGTCACGCTACGCGACGCGACGCTATCGCGCTACGCTAACACAGGCACTCGCTGTGGACGCAAGCACGCCTCCCCGCCTCAAACTGCCACCACAGCCAGCCGGAACACATGGTAAAGAGCCAGTGAGTAAACAGCACTGCAGGAACCAGGAGAGGAATGACAGGTCTACTCTCCCGTGCTTGGCTGAGCACGTAAGCGCGTTACAGCTTTTTCAATTAATCATCGCTTCCCTCCTTCAGCTGAAAGACTAGCAAACGCTCAGGGGCGTGGCTCCAGATTTCCTTCCAACAGAAAAACTATTACACCAAAAAAAAACGTTCCTCCAAAAAGAAGCAGCCGCTTAAAAAATATCATCCTAAATGGCCCGTGCAGGCTGGAAAACAAATGCTACAAACAAGAACCTTTCCCTCCACGTAGCAAAGAGGTATAATGCCAGGTTTTCAGAAATACTGCAGCGCAAGACACAAACAGAATCTGAATCCCAGAGCAGCCGAAACACTGGAGCCTACTGTGATTAACACGCCCCCCTCCCACCCCACAAATCCTGACCCCTAGGTCCGGGGAAGGATAACATGGAGGAGTTGCTGCCATTCTGTTCTTAAAAGGGAGGGGGAGGGGCCCATTTCAAAGGGGGCTGAATGGCTCTCAGCTGTCCGTGGAGAGTGAGAAGCACAAGGCCCCGGGCATAAAAGATTTTTTTTTCCTCTGACGGAGAAAGAAAAGCAGGAGCCCCATTACCCATAAAAACAGAGAGACGGGCAGATGGGGAAACAGCCATACACACACAGCGAGGACAGGGAACCAGCCATACACACACAGCGAGGACACGGAACCAGCCATACACACACAGCGAGGACAGGGAACCAGCCATACACACACAGCGAGGACAGGGAACCAGCCATACACACACAGCGAGGACAGGGAACCAGCCATACACACACAGCGAGGACAGGGAACCAGCCATACACACACAGGGAGGACAGGGAACCAGCCTTACAAACACAGCGAGGACACGGAACCAGCCATACACACACAGCTAGGACACGGAACCAGCCATACACACACAGGGAGGACAGGGAGCCAGTCATACACACACAGCGAGGACAGGGAACCAGCCATACACACACAGGGAGGACAGGGAACCAGCCTTACAAACACAGCGAGGACAGGGAACCAGCCTTACACACACAGCGAGGACAGGGAACCAGCCATACGCACATAGTGGGGACAGGGAACCAGTCTTACAAACACAGCGAGGACAGGGAACC
This sequence comes from Anguilla rostrata, assembly GCF_018555375.3. NCBI lineage: Eukaryota > Metazoa > Chordata > Actinopteri > Anguilliformes > Anguillidae > Anguilla > Anguilla rostrata. The sequence continues at coordinate 55,516,733 of NC_057937.1, forward strand.
AGCCATACGCACATAGTGGGGACAGGGAGCTAGGTTTACACACACAGGGAGGACAGGGAACACAGCCTTACGCACATAGTGGGGACAGGGAGCTAGGTTTACCCACACAGCGAGGACAGGGAGCCAGCCTTACACACACAGTGGGGACAGGGAACCAGGTTTACATGCACTGTGGGGACACGAAAACAGTCCTACTAACCGTCAGGACAGAAAATCTGCCTTCCACACTGTGGGGAAAGGAAATCAGCCTTAACACACACAGTGAGGACCGAGAATCAACCGTAGACCACGTTCACACGGATCACGTTAGACGGTAGATAGCAGAGCAGATCTTTGGGGACAGTACAGAGAGAGAAAAGGCAGGACGGCACGACAGCAACTAAAATGCACGTTGCTATGGTGACGCGGCTCGGAGGTTTTGCTATAATACAGGCCGCTTTCAGCACGGATAGAAAAAAGGATGATTGCGCTTGTTTTGCCGCCCTAACCTAATTTTACCGTTGTGCTCTCGTCCACTAAAATGACGTCCGGTTTGTCATTCACGACTCCGATCCATGTGAACGTAACATTGCACACACTGTGGGGACAGGGAATTAGTCTTACACACACCACCACAGTGGGGACAGGGAACAAGCCTTATGCACTCAGTGCGAAGACGGAATTAGGCTAATACACATACTGTGGCACGCAACCAAAGGGTGTGGGGGTTGGGTCTAAGCCTGGAAAACACTGACCTCTTTAAGTATGTGATTCAAATAAAACCCAACAGTGTGGTTAGCCTTTCAACGGCTACAAAGCAGCACATGACATCATGACTTCCCTGACACTGCTATGACCCACTGTACTGTACATCTTTGGTGACGTTAGGAGGACACGAGACAAATCTGTGCATCTGACCACTTGCACTGAAGAAAGGTAAGGCCCCTTCATTTGAAACCGATTCTCTGTAACGAATCACACACAAGGCAAGGAGACGAATTATCGAAGACAGAACAAGTACTCTACTTTGCTCAGAGTAAGAATCGGTTACCGAGAAATTTCTGCAAACCGTATTTCACACGAGAATAAATGTACCCACTTTCACAAGGCCACCCTGTCATACCACGGAGGTCAGATCCATCCCCGTTAAAGTTTTATTCTTTCTTTCTTTCTCTCTCTATCCCCATTTGCCGTGTCATCACACCGGGCAATTATTTTTGCTGGGGCCCGCAGCTGCAGAAATCCTAAAGAGCGCGCGTTTGACTCAAAGGTACCAGCGGCATTGATCCGTCCGCGGCTCGATCGCCACGGTGAACCCTGGGCTAAGAGGGGGCAGAGGCAGACACTGGCTTCCCCTCACTGGGAAAAACACCAGTGTAAAGTCCTGAACACCCAATGAACCAACACAACCCGCACTTCACCGTAAAGCCCAACACACACACACACACACACACACACAGGCCAATGCAAACCCTTGAACATGCAATGAAACAACACAACCTGCACTTGACCGCACACCCCAACACACATGCACACACACCTCTGGACTTGGGCCTGCTCACACAGAGCGCAGACAAGCTGCGGTTTCACACGTGGGTCACATGCCGGAGCGAGTAACACGTGGGCACGTTGCTGGATAAGAACACGGAAACACCAGAAACCCCAAAGCGAGTGAAGTGACTGACTGACTGACGTCAGCGCAGCCGACCAAAGGGGGGGGACGCGGATGAACTATCCCGCCAAAAACGCTCGCAGATAAGCACGCCGACCGCAGCCGGCCTCGACCCGAACCTGCGGATTTTCCTAGCCACCGAAGACAAGCTCCAAAGGGAGCCCGTTAGCGCCCGGCTAGCCGCCGCCATGCGGTCACCGCCAAAGACGGACTGGATTCCCCCGAGAGGACGACGCCGCCATTCCGGCTCCGTGAAGGCCTGCCATTGTTTTGTGACGCCAGGCTTAGGTTTCCCTCCCCCTCTCTGCACGGCGTCTTGTTACAGGGCTCCAGAGGAGGGCGGAGAAAGCCGCGTATGAAGACGATATGGCCTGGTCCTGCGTTCCGGGGGGGGGGGATTTTGACCCGGGACAAAAGTCCTACTGTGCCCCCGCCTACCCCCCCAGACCTTTCCCCCCCTATCCCCCACCCCCCGAGCCACTCCAGTCTCCCACGACTGGGCCAGAGCCGAGGCACATGATGGGAAGTCTAGAAAGCGGCCCTGCAGCAGGAAATGAGCCTCCAGTAACGCAGCTCCAGTGAGCTCCCGTGACCTGACATCACCATTTCCTGTCTCGGGCACATGCCCTGGGGCGAAGTGCTGAAGGACACCCCATCTGAGCTAATCAAATGGAGGCTCGCAGGAGTCTCGGTCCCAGAACACAGCCAGTGCCTCTTCTGGCTCAACGACAGCCAAAAAAAACATCACCCCATCGATTAGGTCACAGAAACACCCCACTATTCCCAAAACAAAACCTGCATTAGGTTTGCATTTCCCCCTGGTCTAGACATAAAATATAGATGTCTAGGTACTGAAGACTAAGGGTCATGTAGTGAAAGCCAAACATGTCCCAGCTGAGAGGTTTACAGTTAAAAAGCTAAACCACTAGGATGATTATAGAAAGTGGCTGGTGCTTTGGCAATTGTTTGTCAATGACTGTGTGAAAACTTACCAGAGAGACCACGTTCTCTCATATTTCCAAACCTAACCTCGTTTTCACAACTTCACATGAATCTGTTTGCCCATAGCTCTGAAACCAGGAAGGAAGATGTTGCAAAATAACTGAACGAAAAAACAGACGTGAAATTAAGAGTTTACTAAGCGGAACTGACCAGCAATCGTTACGAAACCACGACACGTTTTGCTTGATATGTTTGTCTGCAGTGAATATCAGTGCTACTCCACGTATCAGTATCTCGTGTAGGAAGAGCCACAGATACGCTGCAGAGTTCCCCCGGTGTTGACACTGCACCAATACACCACCGCACGTGAGCCTCCCCCGCCTCCGCGCATCATGCGTTAATCCATGCCCGATTTGGTAAAGAACCGTCCAACAACTGTGATGCAGGCAGATATTTTGATCTCAGCAGGGCGCAGTGCCTTCAAAAGCTCGAATAGCCCGTGCCGGATTTAAGACCCCGTCACATAGGAGGTCGGTTGGTTTAGATAGCATCGCTCTCTTTGATTTTCTGCATCCATTTCCTCAATTACTCTCAATGGCCTTCCTATATGTGGTGTGAGCCCAAGCCACTCCACCCAGAGTACTGGTGCATCCTGTTCGCAAATAATGCGTTTTACGCAAATGTAATAGTTCAACTAACGTTGATCAATTTAAGACAGTCACTCGTACCAACAACAACATAAGGAAACGGCAACTTAGATGGTTAGTTCTCTTGTACCATTCAAGAGCAAACCAGTTATGTTATTCATCTAACGTAGAACATTAAAGGACCATCCAGTGAACCGTCAACAAACAAAATGCTTCTGCAACAACGAGAAACTACAACCCGACCCCAGAATGAATTTTCTGCTTCGTGGAGCAATCGAAAGCACAGGCGACTGCACCATATAGCATTATGATTTCACAAACACAGTTCACTGCACTGCTTCACTGCCATCGCCATTGCATCCGTGTTTGGCATTTTCCCGTCAGATATCCAACTATGAACACCGTTCTTCGACATTTTAAACTCAAAACACTGCCAAATGTTATCTGCATACCTACCTAGCCTAATTTATCAGCCACATTAACTGAGGATAGAACTGTTTATGCAACCATAAAATATATTTCAAGGAAATATTTGGCAGAAATCAAATATGATTTTGAAAAATGTTGCTATATAATGTTATACCACCAACATGTGCAACCAAAAACTGCTGGTCTGGATGTTATTTTGAAAAATGTTGCTATATAATGTTATACCACCAACATGTGCAACCAAAAACTGCTGGTCTGGATGTTATTTTTCCCAAACACGCTCATTTGCACTCAAACGTTGGGTGTGCACAGTAAAAAGGGTAGACAAGCTGACCAACCATCTTAAAACCGGGAAACCTAGGTAGCAATCTAGATATAGCCACATCTACAACGAACAAAATAGGCAGATGCGCAGCATCATAACATGCAAAACAACTGATATCACAAAATTAACTGCCTCGGTGCTACCTATCCGCAGGTTGCAGATCCTATGAACTCGATAGTAACGTTAAGCACGACGCTGACTAACTGGCGTAGCTGGTTCTTTAAATATATTCAGATTCATTCCCACTTTGCCTAACGTGAAATTATCGTACTTACTCTTGCTAGCTAGATACATTATGTTACTACGGCAGGCCAAAAATAGGCAGCTTTCTGGCTTGCGACCGTCGTTAGCTTGTTGGACAGACTACCGTTTAAGAGCTCGTCTGCAATGCTAGCTAGCTATTCAGCTAGTTAACTAACGTTGTTTAGCTAAAGCAAAGTTACATTCAAGAACACAAGTTTGGGCATTAGGTTGTTATGCTTGCAACTGTGCTATAGAGACAGCGACTAGGAAAATGTATCTTACCTTTAGCCAAATCTGAATTGCGTCCACTTTTTTATGGTCAATACTCCAATCCGAGGCCTTGCAGCTCAACAGACTGCAGTTCGGAAACATCCGACGAAAGCGGCACACATCTCAAACACAAGAACGGCTGCTCCAAATTCCCGTGTACCCCAGATCGAAACAAAAATCTTTAGACTCCTCCAACAGTCAAGTTTACCAAAGGTTTTAGGCGATCCACGTCTTCCCAAGCATTATTGTTTGTTGAAGGTCTGTTTCTGAAGGCTTGTTTTGATTTACCAGTATTCTGCAATGTTTAGTTTTTACTTTAATCCTCTCTGTCCCACTCCTTACGAACCGTTTCCAGGCGGCCTTTGACTTGGACTGCGTTGCTGACGAAAAGGGAATGAGTCGTTTTGAAACATGGGATGTGATTGGCCACTGAATGTAGGCGGTTTCTATTTTGTGCGCGTACGAAGTTAACGCCATTCTGGCTCAGGAGGTGGCGCGCACATTTTACAACAGTAGTGTCGCTCTGGAGCCAACATGGTACCGGAGCACTACAGTTTCACAGCATGGACCCGATCTCCATTAGAGAGCTGGAGCACTAAGCAGAGGAAATGGAGAACGCTTAGAGGTTTTGTATAGGTTAGACATGTGGCCAGCAGCGCATCGCCAGGACGAAGATGAGAGAGTATATATAATTGGTTGGACCCTGAAGTTGGCGATTCTGTGTTTATTGGCCTATTTAGATTACCACTAATGTGACGACAAAACATAGACTGTGTTTTGATTACCCCCAATACTATAAATGAAAAGACCATATTTCAAAAATGTTCATGATGGTTCACGAGAGTAATTATGCGAGTTAAATGTTTCTGCAACAACTTCTTCACGGTGGAAAAGGAATATACTTTCTTATGAGTGCAGCTCACAGCGAAGTATGTTTTATTATTTTGTCGTGAAACAGCGTATCTGCTGAGCGCGTCGGGTAGCCTGTAGCCTATTTTATCACATGGCAAAGTCAATGGAGGTCCGCAGAGGCATATTTCTAGTTTATTCACACTTTTCACATCAATTGCCAGCTACACAGCGCAAATTTTGTTATGAACATTTAAATTACTCAAACCAATTGGACACCCCGTCTCCAGTGTTCACACACGGTTAGTCTACTGTAGCAAGTAGCAGTGTAAAATGTTTAATTACGCATACTGTGCATATTACAATGTGAACCTACTGTCCCGAAAAATATATCTACATGTTGCACACACAAATTAAAAAGTATTACACGAGCAGGTGATTTGTTTATATTTAGGCCTAGGTCTACGTTATTTTGTTTTTGTAACATTCGGTTGTGCACTTATTATGAAAATCTCAATTATTAACAATAAATATATAGTTGAGATCAACCCCCAATATTTCTTCTATAATTAATTGCATGTAATGTAACCGAATTGCAAATATACCGATTTTTAATGAAGTAGGCTAGTCAAAAGCAACGCTTAGATTAGTCTTAGAATCCATCAACCTGCTTGGAGTTAAAAAAAAAAATAGGAGCAACATCTGGAAGAAACCGTATTAAAAACCGATACACTTCCTTGTCAACAATCAATATACAATATTATTCAAGACAAATATGACGTTAGTCGTCAATACATGTCACCACACTTATCTGAAGCTCGGGATTGATTAACTTTTGTAAATAGCGCTCTCTGCCGGATATGCTGCAGCCTGCATGTGTGGCGCAGACAAACGGAATCTTAAAAATGTTTACGCTGACGTTACCTATCTTTCTACCGGTGCTGCTGAAAATGAATAGTAGCTAAATTCAACTGAAATGTAGGCTGGCCGCACACATTGGTGTTTGTTGTTGTTTTATGAGACAAAACAAAAATATTAATACGTTGGTATTCCATACCAAAATATGCATTAATATTCATTTTATTCAAAATAAAATGCATTTGAAATGCAAATAAAATGTTTGGTTAAATAAAATGCATTCTGCTTACAGAATGTACAGTACAGATGTTGTTATTGCCATCCCATGGCATTTGTTCCTTGCTATTTATTTATTTAACATAGAGCGGGTTCTTACGAAATTCACACTACTTGCGGCACGTATTGATGACATCATGCAGGTTAAAGGTTGCCAAGTAATTTCCTGTCCTTTAAAATAAGTAAAGAGTATACGATAGTATTTAAAACTATTCAAGTTAATGGCTATCCATAAAATTAATTTAGTCGTGCATATATATTTATGTTTGCATTTATGGTGTGAGCGTTAAGCCAAAGGTGAAAGTTCATTAGTGGGAGGGATCAGTTTGAGGTTGAATAACAATTACCTAGCAGAAGCTTTCCAGTAGGTTACACTAATATTTTTTAACTGGACGTTAACTTGCGCGATCTAAGACAGCGAAATGATTTACAGTGTATTCGGCGTCATGTCTTGCCATAGTATCATAACATAATATTATGTTAGTTAGCCAGTTTGCTGCTTGAAAGCATAATAGCTACATCTGAAAATGGCTGCATTACTTTTGCAGCTGAACAGAAAATCGTGCAGGAATCTCAGGAGCAGGTCAATTTGGACTTCTTTACAAAACACCAAAAGCCGACACTTGGGAAATACCAGCGTCTTTACCACTACCAGGAAAACGGCGCAATGCACGGCTTTTGATACCATCTGCGTAAACTGTAAACTTTCCAGATATGTATGTTCCTCACGGTCGTTTTCAAAGCAACAACTTCGTGGCCTCAAAACTGGAATTATACAGGTAACGTTAATGTTATAGCTGCTCGCTGCTTGGTTCCATACCATACGCTTTATCCAGCTAGTTTTGGATACTAAAGCGTTTAAGTTTGAATAATATTTGACTTATAAGCCAATACCGATGTCAATACAGGGTAGTGAATTAGCTAGGATATCATGGAAATTACCAACTGCCTTTGCGTGTTACAAGCTAACGGAGTGCAAGTAGCTCACAGCTAAAATGACGTACAAAAATGAAGTTTCATCTTTCTGAACTTGGTGTGCTTTTGCTTTTTTATGATTATAACAATTCTCTTGCAGCAAGTCTTGCACCAGCCACCTAGCCCAATGTTGCTTGCGATCAGCAAAACCTTATTTAAAAACCAGCTGGTCAAAAACCCATTTGGAATATGGAATATTTTGGGTAAGCTTGCGGTCATTTATGTATAAGCTTATGTATGATACTATTGGCATTTTTTTAAATTGTTAACTTGCGGCGACATTTTCGCTCAGGGAAGGCTTGTGTGCGGTGTGCTCATGATTGAATACATGTTCTTTTAGGTTCCATTAACTACTTCAGCACTACTCAGTCCAAACAAGACAGAAACAAGAGGGACGGACCTAAAGGAAAATCCCCTGAGGAAGATGAAGGTAAACAAAAAGGAAAAATAAGTATATGGACTTAATTTTTATTAGGGTTTTACTTTTTGGACACATGGTGGAATTATGGAGCTCTTCCAAAACTCGCAATGCAGTCCTGGCCTGGTCAGTGCTGACTATGGGCAGGTCATTAGTGGGTAATTCTGAATTTTCCATGAATGTTTCCTAAGGACGGAGGTTTAAAGTCAGGCAGGTATTCCCGTTCTCCTAACCCAGTTATTACACTGATCTGTTCGCACCAGCTGTTTAAAATTTGTTGTCCTATGATGGATTGGCTTTGAATAACTTGATGGTGGATCTCATTTGGCTCAAAGAATTCTGTGAAGCATTGCACAGTTAAGTAGTATGCATTTGCTCACATGACTATTTCCTTGTTAGCAGAATGGGTAGTCGAAGTCTGTCTCAACTGAAGTTAAAATTTAGATAGACGAACTGTGACATTCCCAAGTAACAAAGCGCAAAAAGTGGGGCCTTTTAGTTCTTGAACCCACTTTGATGACGCTGGATAAAGCCTAATGAGTACTCTTAAAGAGAAAATCCGCATGGCGGTTTGGGTCCTCTGTAAGAGTGCGGGAGTCGAGAGGCAGGCGTTCGGTCTCGCGTCTCGCTTACCGCCCCCGTCCGCTGTCGCAGAGGACAAGAAACGCCGCGAGCGGGAGGACCAGATGTACCGGGAGCGACTGCGCATGCTCTTCATCATCGCCCTCATCATGAGCCTGCTCAACACCATCAACAGCAGCGGCGGCAACATCTCCTGGAACGACTTCGTCAACGAGATGCTGGCCAAGGGGGAGGTGGCGCGCGTGCAGGTGGTCCCAGAGAGCGACATCGTGGACATCTACCTGCACCCCGGCGCCATCATCTTCGGCAGGCCGGTGTGTCTCTCCCCCCCCCCCCCCCCGACGTCATCACAATCCACCTGCTCTTTGGGGATTTAAAAAAATGAATACATTCACAGAAAATGTGTGCTCTTCATTATTTATTTAACATAAGACCAAACATCCAGCAGTGGAGTATGATGATGTCATCGTAGCAGTGATGGAGTCAAGTGGCTGCAGTAGCATATGACGATGTCATCGCAGTGGTGATGTAACGGACGGTTCTCCGTTTTGCGCAGAGGATGGCCCTGATGTACCGCATGCAGGTGGCCAACATCGACAAGTTCGAGGAGAAGCTGCGGGCTGCGGAGGAGGAGCTCAACATCAACTCCAAGGACAGAATTCCCGTGTCCTACAAACGCACCGGCTTCTTTGGGAAGTGAGTGGCGGCGGGGGGGGGGTGTCCGCAGCAGCTGCAGGGTGCTTCTCCAGGGGTGTGTCCCGCTGAGTCACCTGTTCCTGGAGTGACAAATCAGATTGAGTCTATATTACGAAAGAGAGTTCCACAGGATGAGGCATGATTAGGCGTAGCCTCAACCAGAGAGGAAGGGGCATCTGATTGCAGGGTTTTGGCTACCAAGTCTTTTAGTATCAGGGCTGCTGATCAGTTTGGGCTCCTGTGATTGGTCCCTGCCTGCTGCTTAGATCTCCAACTGTTGCGGCTCAGTGGGTAGGTTGTGGGTTGAATCGGGGCAGGGAAAGTGCTGTGATGCTCTGTGTGCTGTGTTCTGATGCTCGTCCTCCATTGCCGTTGCAGTGCCCTGTATGCCCTGGGCATGGCAGCCATTGGAGTGGCTGTCCTCTGGTACATTTTTCGTCTGTCTGGCATGGGGGGCAGAGAAGGCGGATTCAGCGCATTCGTAAGTACAGCCCTGTGATTGGTTCACAGTTCCTCCTATAACCCCTGGGTATTCCGAACTTTGGGCAGGCATGCTTATTCTGGCTGTCACTCCTCCTCCCACTTTCGGTCCCGACCCCCCCCCCCCCCCAAAGAACCAACTGAAAATGGCACGCTTCACCATCGTGGACGGGAAGTCCGGCAAAGGCGTGAGCTTCAAGGACGTGGCGGGAATGCACGAGGCCAAGATGGAGGTCAAGGAGTTCGTGGACTACCTGAAGGTGAGGGTGCAGGTGGCTCCTGAGCCTGGCTCGAGAGGAAAATTTGGGAAATGAAGATCAGAGTGCCGATGGTCTGCAACTCATCCACCCTATGCCCTTCTCCGTTGGCAGAACCCCGACAGGTATCTCCAGCTGGGGGCCAAAGTACCCAAAGGCTCCCTTCTCCTGGGGCCTCCCGGCTGCGGGAAGACTCTGCTGGCCAAGGCCGTGGCCACCGAGGCCCAGGTCCCCTTCCTGGCCATGGCGGGGTCAGAGTTCGTGGAGGTCATTGGGGGTGAGTTTGTGGGCCTTTCTGTTCTCCTAGAGAAAGCCACGGTCTTGTTTACGAAAGCTATTTGATACATAATTAGGAAATGTCCCCAGGTCAGTAAATGCAGATTTTGGTGACAGTATTACAGCACACCTCCATGTAGACTTTCCATGGAAAATTTGAACCAGGCAACATTAGGTCTTTGTCAGATGGCAGGTTGCTCCTGACCGAAAAAGGTTGTATTTGTGTCCTCATGAAGTTGCTGGGTGATGGTGGGTGATGTCATCATGGCCTTTGCAGATGTTGGGGGCTGGCACACTGGCGCATGATAGCGGGCCGTTTCTCTGTGCGTAGGGCTGGGAGCTGCCAGGGTCCGAAGCCTGTTTAAAGAAGCCCGCGCCCGCGCGCCCTGCATCGTCTACATCGACGAGATCGACGCCGTGGGCAAGAAGCGCTCCACCAACATGTCGGCCTTCTCCAACACCGAGGAGGAGCAGACCCTCAACCAGCTGCTGGTGGAGATGGACGGTGAGCTGAGGGAGAGGGGGGGGGGGGGGGCTCTGCCTGGCTTCTTTAGTAATTGGAGCAACTGTAGTTTTCCCTCTCCACTTTATGGTTTTTGTGAAGGGGGTTTAAACCGTACTTCTTTCGCTCTTGTTTTCGTTGCTTCCAGGAATGGGCACTTCAGACCACGTGATTGTCCTGGCTTCCACCAACCGAGCGGACATTTTGGACAACGCGCTGATGAGACCGGGGAGGCTGGACAGGCACATATTCATCGATCTCCCCACCCTGCAGGTGCGGACGTGCCAGTTCTCTCTTTACATACAGCAGGCTCCGCAATAGTATAGAAGAAAATGTGGGTTTCATTTCTAATGTAATTGAGGCTAATGCACAAAGCTAATGCCGTGAGTCTGTCTGTCTGTCTGTGTGTCTGTCTGAAGGAGAGGAAGGAGATCTTTGAGCAGCACCTGAAGATCCTGAAACTGTCCCAGCCCGCTGACTTCTACTCGCTGCGCCTAGCCGAGCTCACCCCGGGTTTCAGCGGTAACCACTTCCTCCGTTCGCTTCGCTGTGCATAAACCCTGGGTCCTGCCTGACCTCTGACCCAGGAAGGAAACGATCACATCCACACTGACTGCTACACAACACCATACAGTTCAGCTGCCTTTCACACTGGTCAATATATTTCACTGAAGTCAAGGAAAAACTTTGGCTGGGCATGCTGTGCATTTACCAACCATAAGCTGCGTGTTCTTTGGTTGTCCAACAAAACACTTTCCCTGGGTTCAATTAAAAAATTTGGACAGTCCTTCCAGAAAATTCTTACTTAATTTCATGTTCTACATAAAGTGATACATGACCACTGTAAAGTCAATTGATTATGCCCCTTTGTAAGCTAGCCTGCATGTTAGTGGGAGGACTAAAAGTGTGGTCCAGTTGGTTTTGGTTGTACTGAGCACGGTGTTCGCGCTCTGCAGGAGCGGACATCGCCAACATCTGCAACGAGGCCGCGCTGCACGCCGCCAGGGAGGGCTACAAGTCCATCCACACCTTCAGCTTCGAGTACGCGGTGGAGAGGGTCATCGCAGGTACCGCCCCCGACCGCACCGCAGTGAGCCCCAGACCCCCACAGCCTGGCAGCGGTGGAGGTTCCCAAGTCTAAATCTAAATCTTATCTTGGGCCTACAGGGAGCGTAAAGAAGAGCAAGATCCTGTCCAAAGAGGAGCAGAGGGTGGTGGCGTTCCACGAATCGGGCCACGCCCTGGTGGGCTGGCTCCTGGAGCACACAGAGGCAGTCATGAAGGTGAGCTCACTCAGGCCGTAGCTAACCCTCACAAGGGCCTGCATGGGGAGACCGTGACCTATAACACAGCGTTTAGGCTAAATCTAATGGGTCCCTCATTACATTTGCTACCATTAATTCCATTCTAACTATTACACCAGGCCGGCCAGCAGAGGATGGGCTTCACCTCTGTAGCAGGGTTCCTTCTGAGAATTCTGCCCATTTTTTTTGCTACCCTTTCAGTGTTTTTCTTCTTTTTGGGGAGTTCATTTTATTTATATATTCCCTCAATTGCTAGCATTTGGGTTTTTTTCTTTTTGTACACTTTTCTATTTAAGCATGTTAGTGACAATGTCTCTGTAAAAAGCAGTGTACATGTAAAACTGAGTTGAACTGAAGCACATTTGTGGCAGCGCAGCTGCAGTAACAGGGATAGAGTGCTGTCTGTGTTAGAGTGATGGAGCCGGTCTGAGGTCTGGAGGGGGGCTCACCTGCAGTGTGACGCTGTCCTCCAGGTGTCCATCGCGCCCCGCACCAACGCAGCGCTGGGCTTCGCGCAGATCCTGCCGCGGGACCAGTACCTCTTCACCAAGGAGCAGCTGTTTGAGCGCATGTGCATGGCGCTGGGGGGGCGGGCCTCCGAGGCCATCACCTTCAACAAGGTCACCACGGGTGAGGCTCCTGTCCGTCACCACTGGGCCCCGCCCCCCGCGCTCCTGTAGCCCTGGCACATGTGTGTATGTGTGTGCGCGTGCGTGTGTGAGACTCTTCTCTCCACCCCCGTGCTCCCGGCGCCACGTGTGTGTGCATGTGTGCGTGTGTGCGTATGTGTGTCTGCGTGCGTGTGTGTGTGGTGTGGGGTGCGTGAGACTCTTCTCTCCACCCCCGCGCTCCTGTAGCCCTGACGCCTGTGTGTATGTGTGTGCATGTGTGTCTGCATGCGTGTGTGCGTATGTGTGTCTGCGTGCGTGCCTGCGTGCGTGTGTGTGTATGCGTGCGTGTGTGTGTGTGTGTGCATGACGCCTCTCTCCGCTCCCCCGCCAGGCGCCCAGGACGACCTGCGCAAGGTGACGCGCGTGGCCTACTCCATGGTGAAGCAGTACGGCATGGCGCCCAGCGTGGGCCAGGTGTCCTTCCCCGAAACGGAGGAAGAGGGCGCCATCGGACGCCGGCCCTTCAGCCAGGGGCTGCAGCAGCAGATGGATCTTGTGAGTGACTCCCTGCTGCCCGGTGCAGTGTCACTGCTGCTGCCGTAAAGCAGGACTGTGGGGAAAATCTCTCAACCAGGGGTTCCCAAACTTTCTTCTGAGGCAACATCAAATGAATGAGCACAAATCTACGCAACCCTAACACCTTACCCACGCACACGCCTTGTGCCTCACAACACCCTTAAGCCATTACTATACTGGTGATATCGCATGACCTCTCCTGACTCATTGCTTTATTATAGGTTGTTTGTTGCCTACATTTACACATTTTAAAGAGACAAAAAATGACTAAATTGTGCTACATTTTTTCTTTCACGCAAAATGTTCTGGCGACCACATCGTCAGATCACACCACAGTTTGGGGACCCCTGCTCTAAGCAGTCTTTGCTTGCTCTTTGGTTTAGCACGAGGATTTATGTGCTTAAAATTGAGCTGAAGTGGCAGGAATGTGCAGATTCACCCTCTGTTCTGCTGATGGTTTTTCTGTCTTTCAGGAGGCAAAGTTGTTGATTGCCCGTGCCTACAGACACACTGAGAAATTACTCCTGGACAACCGAGACAAACTGATCGTGGTTAGTGCTTAACTTCCCTTGATCATATCCAGTTTGGTATTGTTGTTACTCTGCATTGGTCTTTTTGGGTGCGTGTCCTTATTCCAAAATGTCTCAGCACTCTGTATTTCCCAGTTTGTGTTTTCATTTGGGCAGCAATGCTTACCCCAGGGCGCTGATGTTTGAATTTATTTGCCCTTGTGTGTGTGTTCAGTTGGCCAGCGCTGATGTTTGAATTTAATTTTCCCCTCCCCGTGTGTGTGTTCAGTTGGCCAGCGCTGATGTTTGAATTTAATTTTCCCCTCCCCGTGTGTGTGTTCAGTTGGCCCCAGAATTTATCTCCCCTGTGTGTCAGTTGGCCAGGCTGATGTCTCTGAGATCTACTTCCCTCCCATTGTGTGTTCAGTTGGCCAACGCCCTGCTGGAGCGGGAGGTGGTGAACTACGACGACATGGAGGCCCTGCTGGGGCCCCCGCCGCACGGCCCCAAGAAGATGATCGCCCCGCAGAGCTGGATCGAGGCCGAGAAGGACAAGCAGGACACGGGGGAGGACGAGCCCCCCAGGCCCCGCCGGCCCCCGCCCAAGGAGGAGGAGGAGCTCAATCTCAACTCCTAACCTGGCCCCCCCGCTCCCAGAGAACCATCCCCTCCCCCCCCATTTCTGCCCCCGTGGAGGAAGAGCTCAATCTCAACTCCTAACTGCCCTGCTCCCAGAGAACCACCCCCCCCCATTTCCGCCCCCGTGTTCAGTGCCTACGTGGAGATGCTTGTGATTTTTCACCCCAAAGATGCTTCTTAACCATCACATCTTAAAACCGCTCCCCCGCCCCATTCAAGTGTTAAAATGTCCGCTATCTGTCCATCTCTGGAAATCCCCTCGTCTCCTCCCTGTCCCTCATTTTCCACAAATGTCTCTTCTCAGACATCTTAAAAATCTCATAATCTGGCAGCCCTCAAAAGGCCCTGTAGAAACCGTAGACTGTGTCCACTTATCCTAACTTTGCCGTGCTGTGGAAAACGGGTGGGGCAAAATGAGGCTACGTGCAACTAAACAATCCTTCAGTCTGCACCACGTCCTCTGCCCCCAAACTCTGAATGTAGGAAATGAACCTTAGCCTGAACTTGAACTGAAAAATATTTTGGATGAAATACTGCAGCGTCGGCATATTATTTAAGGATTAAGCTTGGAGGAGTTTCTGTGAAATACTTTGTTACTCCAGTGATGGGGATAAAATCTCCAAATAAAGTCTGGTGGTGTTCCCCGCCTGAGAAGTGGAACTGCAACGTCTCTTGTCAGTTTTATTCTGATTCCAGGAAACCAGGAAATTGGTTTGCAATCTTGGTAGTATACAAAGAAGCAAACTCAGGCCAACTAACAATAAACAAAAAATGTATTTATTCCAGAAAGCAAGAAGAGTGAGCTTGTTAACTCTAAAGTCACTTTTGTATGCCGTATTTCCATACACATACGTTGAAATTATCTTACACATATATTTTTAGACCGTTTCCTCTGACTGAAATAAAAATCTTAAATTAGTTCAAAATATATCGTGTGCCAAGAACATTAGTGTATCATTGTAAGATACAATTATTTCCTTTTTAACACCAAATATATAAACAAATATAAAAACTAAAATATTACAATGATGTACACATTCTGAATACAATTATTTCAAATCCCTGTGAGTGAACCAAAAGCCTATATTCTATTTCTGTATTTCATAACCAGGCCTAATTACATTTTAAAAATGTTTTTACAAGATGCCTGCACTCTACAGACTTAGCCTTCCTTCTACAGAAAATAATTTTTATGCAGTTATTTTTACATTGTACACGAGTATATTTTGTGCTTGTGATATGTTGGTTATTTTGTATTGGTGCAGAAATGATAGTCTAAAGACAAATCCACCTAACTCACCCTACAGGTGAGGTCACCATTGCAAAGTTTTCAGTCTTGAGCAATCCTAGTAACCCTACTGGCTAACACTGCAAAATTAGTTTCCTAGAAAATTAGCTTGCCTAGCTCTCTTCCTGCCCTCAGTTTCACATGGTAATATTTCAAATGTAAACTAATGTATAATTTGCCATTGAGTGAAGTGTTTGCTAAGCAGATGTGAAGCAATATTCATTTGCTGTATAAATGCCCGTCTCTGTATCTCCCCCAATCACACCTCTCGACATGCTCTGCCCCTCCCTCTCCTGGGACAGGTGATTGGTCCTCACATCCTTCAGTTCAGAACTTCAGACCCCAGAGATGTTCACTGTCAAATCAATACTCTCAAAAAAAGTCAGCTGTTCCCCAACATGTGTTCAGTTATTATTTCTAATATTTCTATATATCTTTTTATATATAAATATATCTTTCTTTGTAAAAAAAAAAAACATAATAGTTTTAAAAAGTTGTTTAGGCAACTGGAGCAGCAGAAAGTCTGGTTCTGCTACTGCAAAACCTGTATCCCTCAGAACCTCCCCAACACGACCATCACACAGTACGCGTGGTAAAGGTCAAAGTTCAACACACTGCCACCTGATGAGCGACAGTCATACTGCAGCCGGTTGGACTAAACAGGACCAAGAAGAATCTCATTTCGGGTGTGACTCAATTTAAGGTGTCACCATTAACAGTGCAAAAAGAGTGCAGTCTGAATCCTGCTACTGTGTGTAATAGTGCAGTATGTTAGGTATCCCTATTACAGCCCCAAAAATGAGGGGTGAGTTCAGGGTCAGTCTGAGCTGGGCACGGGGAGGTGGTGAGGGCAGCTGGAGCAGGGTGGGGTAGTGGAGGCAGTGGGTGGCAGTGGAGGCAGTGGGGTGGGGTAGTTGGAGGCAGTGGGGTGGGGCAGTTGGAGGCAGTGGGGTGGGGTAGTTAGAGGCAGTGGGGTGGGGTGGTTGGAGGCAGTGGGTGGGTGTTAGGGATGGGGTGGGGTAGTTAGGGGCAGTGGGGTGGTTGGAGGCAGTGGGGTGGGGTAGTTAGAGGCAGTGGGGTGGGGTAGTTAGGGGCAGTGGGGTAGTTAGGGGCAGTGGGGTGGGGTAGTTAGGGGCAGTGGGGGCAGTGGAGGCAGGGTGGGTAGTAGAGGCATGGTGGTGTGGGGGGTGGGGTGGTTAGGCAGTGGGTGGTATCGGTGGCCCGGCTTCAGGGCTACATGCGGCCAGCTGAGGGCCAGCGCTGAGGTGGCCGAGTCTGTCGCCGCGCCGGCCGAGGCGACGGAGCTGAGGCTGCCCGCGCGCGAGCCCTCGCCCTCGTAGTCGTAGACCAGCGCCGTGTCGTAGGGCGGGGCGGTGGGGTCTCTGTCGGCCGCGTCCACGCTCTGCAGGGAGAGAGACGCGCAAAGACACACGCGCAAAAAAAAAACTTAGGGTTGTAACTAGGCAGCTGTTTCGTAGGTGACTAGGTGCATTAACTGTCTTAACGACTACTTGTATTTTTTCCATAGATTGCGTTGTTGCCGTTCTCGTTGTTAGTGTTAATCAGTTTAACCACCAGGGTCCAGGTTGAACTATGCGGTTGTTCCCTGCACTTGAGACCAGCGCCTTCGTAGGGCCGTCGGTGGGTTACCTTGTCGTCGCGATGGCTCCAAAGCCTGAAGGAGAGAAGAGGCAACTCAGCTTAACACCGCGAAAAACCCTTCGCCCCTCAACACGCCTCAGCGACCCACACGGGGGGTAAACCCGCCCTCACGTCGTCGATGAAGTCCTTGATGTCGGTGGGGTCCGGCGGCGGTATGCGCGGGCACCAGGAGGTGGGCAGGGTCTGGGGGGCGTCCTTCCGGCGCGGCTGCCTCCCCTTGGGGGGGGCGGAGCCTGGCGATGAGAAGGAGGGCGGGGCCAGGGCTGGGGGCGGGATGAACGCGTCGGGGTTCCTCAGCTGATCCAAATTGTACCCCTTCTGGAGATTAGAGAGAGCAGTGCAGCTATTATCAGCGTTAAAATGGACACCAACAAGGTCTAATATGACTGACAGCATGTAAAAAGGTAACCTGTACAAGTCACCCTTCCTAAGGCATTGCTATTTTTTATAATTATTTATTGGTATAAATCTATTTAGTTTGCATTATTCATTCAATGTATAATGACACTGCATTTTTAATATTTTGACCAGTTGTCATTTTCTGAAAATAAATTTCTTGAATACATTGAATAGTTAATGAAAAAATGTCAAAAGTTAGATTTTACACAGACACCTACCCCTGTGAAACTGAAAATTTGATGTGGTCTGTTCATTTTTTCCAGAGCTGTGCATGCATTATCCGGAGCAGCTTAAAAGAAATCATAAACCACAAAGATTTAGGCAATGAACACAGCCAATAACAAGCCAATTAGCCACCGGGCTAGTGTGTAAAATTCAAGCACAAGGTTGAGAAAGAAAAGGAGCCAGGTGAGGTCACAGGGGAACACAGGAAGTGGGGAACACAGAACGAACGCTGGCGTCAGACCTCGTCCTCCTCTCCGCCCCCCTGCTCGTCGTAGTTCATGACGTTGTCCCGGACGTCCTCCTCCGACTCCCCTGCCAGAAGCCCCGCCTCTTTGACGGGCCGCTTCCTGCAGCTCCACACGGTCAGCGCCAGGAGCAGCAGCACTGCACCGGGAGACGCGAGACGGGACCGTGCGAAAATGAGGATTTCAAACAAGCACAAGCGCTCTTAACTGAAATCAGTTCCTCTTCAGTAAGGGTGGGGTGCAGTACAGGAAGAAACGGCATGACCACAATGCATCAGAAACACGTCATTTTAGGATGTAATTACATAACGTTGAGGCCTATGCCCATATGAGAATAAAGACGATTCAACGTGGAGCGTTTTTTCACATAACAACAGGACAGCAATATCTCTGCATTCTCTCTCACAAGCTGTCAATCAGAGTTACGTGTATCTGTTGCAGTGCTACAATCTCCCAGCAGGGGGTGCTTGCGCGTGCGTGAGCGGGATAAACTGGGCACGTACGGAGCAGGAGCAGAACGCTTCCGATAACGATCAGGAGAGCGACGAAGCTGAGCCCCGCCCCCGCGCCGACCAGCGCCACGGCGACGGCGTCGCAGTCCCCGGCGGCCCCGCAGTCGCACAGGGTCACGTTGACTGCGTAGACGGCGTAGAGGGCGGGCGTGCCCGAGTCGGACACCGCGACGAGGACCACGTGCAGGCCCGACTCCATCTCCACCAGCGGCTGCAGGACGGTGTGAGTTTCTGAGAGAGAGAGAGAGAGAGAGAGGAGGGAAGAGGGAAGGAGAGAGAGAGAGAGAGTGAGAGAGAAAGAGGGAGAGAGAGAGGGGAGGAGAGAGAGAGAGTGAGAGAGAAAGAGGGAGAGAGGGAGAGAGAGAGGGGAGGAGAGAGAGAGAGGGGGAGAGAGAGAGTGAGGGAAAGAGAGAGATGAAGAGAGAGAGAGAGGGCCCATTATGAACACACCCTCTTTCTAGAGCAGAGCTATGCCTAAAGCTGCCTTGCTAGCCTAGCTCAACCCTGTAAATGTTCAAACCACACCGTGCCAGACTAGCCCTGGGCAAAGCAAGATTAAAGTCTCCTGTGTGCTTGTACAGCACCATGGTACTCTGCATGCTCCTGTATAGCGTAATGCAGATTTCACACAGCTTTAGGTTCCTCTGTTTGAGCTCTTACCGTTGACCTTATTGAGGGTCCAGTTGGCTGCCGCCGCCTCATCCTGCAGCAGGAAGTAGAAGGGGGCGGCCTGGGGAGGCAGGTCCTGGTCCACGGCGCTCAGAATCAGGCTGGGGGTCGCGTCTGCGTCCCTGCACATGGTCCCCGTCTGGGGGACCAGCAGCGGCGCAAAATCGTTGGTCTCCCTCAGGGTGAGCTCCACTGTGGCCGAGCTAGAGACTCCACCGGCGTCTGATGCACACACACACACACACACACACACACACACACACGCAAGGACACACATACACACACACACACACAACAAAAGAGTACTGACTCACAATGCTGTGATGGGGTGATCACAGCAAGATGAACTGTGCTTCCAGCATTCATACAGGCTGGGAGTAAGTCCTCTGTGGCGCATACAGAAAGTGCTGATGGGAAATGGAGTCCATAGCATGTCAAACACACTTCAAAATCAAAAAGCCTGGGCACTCTGACATAACCTTTGGAACAAAGAAATATGCCATAAAAATGAAAAACGCATTCTTCTGTAATGCCATCTCACAGCCAAACAGGAATCTGTCTAGAAGGTTCCACAATGTTCTTAAAACATTAACTGTTAACTGGGTAAGCGCTCCCTCTGTCATTGCCATTCGCTCCACATGGGCTGGACTGGGAGGGGTGAGGACCCTACTCTGGTGATGTCAGTTACAGCTCCTCACCCGTGTCAGTGGCTTTGATCACAGCGCGGTAGATGTTGTTCTTCACGTACGGCGACCGCAGATTGAACTTCCTCCTGGCTCTGATTTCTCCGGTCTGGGGGTTAACCGACAGCCACTTCTCAGGGTCGTACTGGACATCAAACCTGATCGAGAGACAAGTAATGTTACAGCGCCCATCCGCAAGTGCTGCTCAGACATTTCAGACAAATTGCACGATAGGCAACCAAACTACATTATTTTGATGCCCTTGTTCGTTTATGCTTATGTTTTGGGTATTAACAGTAGGACTATGTTCTCATACTAATGTTTACTGTGCTTACATCTGCCAAATAAATGCAATGTAATGTGACATTCAAAACGCAAAGCACAGTCTGAACACATTAAAAAATGAGATAAGTGTAAACTGATAAGAAACAGCCGTCCTCGTTAATGTTACAGTACGCTGACCAGGTGCTCTGCACTTGGAACAAGTGAGAGTGTGTCCAACTATGCTAGAACTGCCAGGTTCAGGTTCAGGTTATTTATTTTGTAGCCGTAGGTAGATCTGCCATGCACACCTTTACCTGAGGTTTTTGTTATCCGGGCTCTCTGCGATGTTCCGGGCCAGAATCGTACCCGGGTCGACCGACTCCGGCACGTTCAGCCTGAGGGGGTTCACCCTGAAGCGCGGGGCCTCGCGCTCATTGGCCACCGTGACCGCTACCGTGGCGACGCTGGCGGGCGCCTGGGGAGCCTTGGGACTGAGCGGGACCTCGTTCGCCACCGTCAGAGCCAGCTCGTGCTCCACCTGAGACTCGTAGTCGAGGGGCTGTGGAACAGCACGCAGTTAGCCTGAGAGCCACTGAGCGGAGGCTAACGAACATGGTAAATGGTAAATGGACTGCATTTATATAGCGCTTTTATCCAAAGCGCTTTACAACTGATGCCTCTCATTCGCCAGAGCGGTCAGGGGTTAGGTGTCTTGCTCAAGGGCACTTCGACATGCCCAGGGTGGGGTTTGAACCGGCAACCCTCCGACTGCCAGACAATCGGTCTTACCTCCTGAGCTATGTCGCCCAGCAGCTAGCGAACAAGTAGGCTTGTCACTGTGGCAGAAGAAACAGAGGCTACTCCTACTATAGGTCTGGCAAAGCTATTCCATGCATTTACAACTGTACAAAATCCACCACTATCTGATGTTCATGAGTTTCCTGCTAGTTTCACTGACAGAACTCAACTTGAATGGGAGCTACATTATATTACATTACATTTAGCCGAAGCTCTCATTCATAACTGCTCACAAAAGGGGCACAACGGGAAATGTCCTGCTAGTCTTGTCTTCTAATTCATCGGATATGTGAGAGCAGACTTTTACATATAGTACAGGGTACTATAAATACAGTACACCCTGGTAAAAAGTTCTCACAGGAAATCTAGGCAGGCAGTTCTACAGTCTACCAGCAGAGGGCGACAAGGGTCACATGTGAGAGAATTGTGGTCCAAGAGTTCAAACGAGTCCACGATCATAAATTAGCTCACATGTAATCATGTCAGTGGTCCACAAGAATGTATGAAAAAAATAATAAATAAGTAGATTAAATAAATATTGCGTCAGGTCCTCTCTGGTCTCTTATTTGCTGGTTACCTGTGATCACTTACCTTCACAACAGACAGGATGCCTTGGTTAGTTTCGGGATCCGTTCGAATGGCGAAGTGTCCGTGTGGATCGCCCTTGGCGATGGTATACTGGGCCTTCCAGTTCACCGAGCCGGGCTCGTCTCTATCTGTGGTGTTGACTCTGCCGATTTCGTCCAGCTCCCTGTTTTCCACGGCGGTCATTCTGTACTGCAGGCAACAGAAACAGCGACTGCTGATCGAGAAACTGCTGACATCACGTTATGGTCAGAAAACAGATCTGCTGAGAATAAAAACCAAGACTCATAACCAATGCATTCTCCTTTGGTTTATGATTTTTGTTTTACTGGATTCAATTTTGAAATTCAAATTATTTCATCTTTGTTGATATTGATATTTTACAGTGTATTTCTGAAAACTCTCATGGCTGATTACATTATCATATACAGGAATGAACTAGTGTGAACTAGACTTTGAAGACTACAAACATCCAACGTGTAATAAAAACTTAACCACTAACATATCTGCGTTTTATTTTGATAACCAAAAAAGCCATGTTGTGATGAAATAAGAACAGCAGTGATTGCCCTTCAGACAAATCAGACAAAACAAACTGAACTCCACTGCACCTACAGACGACTCAGACAAAACAAACTGAACTCCACTGCACCTACAGACGAATCAGACAAAACAAACTGAGCTCCACCGCACCTACAGACAAATCAGACAAAATAATCTGAACTCCACCGCACCTTCAGACAAATCAGATGAAACAAACTGAACTCCACTGCACCTTCAGACAAATCAGACGAAACAAACTGAACTCCACTGCACCTACAGACGAATCAGACAAAACAAACTGAGCTCCACTGCACCTACAGACAAATCAGACAAAATAATCTGAACTCCACTGCACCTTCAGACAAATCAGACGAAACAAACTGAACTCCACTGCACCTTCAGACAAATCAGACGAAACAAACTGAACTCCACTGCACCTTCAGACAAATCAGATGAAACAAACTGAACTCCACTGCGATCTGGAATTAACGGGACTTACAGAGGCCGGGGTAAAATGGGGGGCGTGGTTATTGATGTCCGTCACATATATGAGGGCGGAGGCCAAGTCGGACAGCCCCTCGCCAGCCATGTCCGCCACCTGCAGCGTCAGCCTGAAGCCTTCCACCACCTAAAAAACAAACGGAGAGAGTTGGCGGTCAGCCACAAAATGAAACACAACGGCACATCCACGCATCATTAGAGGCAACAATGTTACACTGTGAGACAGAACTACAGAACTGTACAAGAACTAGGAAGGAAACAGGGTCAAGCGATTCCATTCAACCCTAGTCAATATGGTATTTCCACCACAAGATGGTCGCCACGCCCCGGAAATGCTATAACTGAAGACCTGTGAATTATGTCCTGTGAGTGTTCCACAATGCTTATACAGTTCTGTGGATAGAAGAACAGCAAACATCCTGTGTAGTGCCTACTGCCAACCACTGTTACTTTTTACTAGCAGTCCATCGGCTGTGTTGTCATTTCATCAGATGGCACAGCTGGTGGACATACAGTTTGTTATCAGTTGATGCAGGCAGACTGCAGGTGCTTGATTGTCCAGAGGTGTCGCTATTGTGCAATGAGACAATCCTGCCAACTGAAACCCTCCTTCCTCAGGCCAAGCAACGGGCAACTATGTATGGCTTTGTGGATACTGCGGGCACTGGTACTATTAGCAGTCAATGTCAGTGCATGAGATGCATCCACACTCCTGGATGAGCTTACGCACCAGCCCCAAAATGTGACGGCAATCTAGGCCATCGGAGTATGTCACTTCCCGCGTGGGGTACAGATCGTGGCTGATTGGACACGCAGGAGCGCAGGGCCCCACCCACCTCCCGGTCCAGCCCCACGTCTCGGGTGTAGATCGTGCCCGTCGTGTTGTTGATGCCGAACATGGTCCTGTTGATGCGAAATGGCGGGATGCTCTCCTGCTCCACGATGGAGTAGCCCAGGAGCGCGTTCTCCGTTTCGGGGTCGTCCGCGTCCGTCGCCGAAACGCGGACGACGGCGGTTCCTGCGGGGGACGTGCGGTCTGGGGTGAGCAGCTCATTCGCGCGGGCGGGAGCCAATCACGAAGGCACGCGCCGCCTCCCCACCACAAAATTAATTTCTCCTTGGGGACCGATAAGGTAATGTCTACTCTCGTCACTTCATCCCAACTGCAAGACTGACTCTCTGAGTACAGCTGTTTAACACAGTCACTCTACAGAGGGGCAGAAGCTAGTTAGTATAACAACAGAGCCTTGCCAGTTATGTCATGCCAGTGTGTGCAAGTACGTATGCTGGAAGGAGGTGGATACGCCCTTACCTGGTATAGAGAATTCCGGGACATAGCCGACAAACTCGGACTGCGTGAAGTTGGGCCTGTTGTCGTTCTGGTCCAGCACGACTATTTCAATGGTGGAGGGGGTCTCCAGGCTCTCGCCGCTCGGTGAAAGAGCAAAGGCCTTGAGCTGAAGAACACCGGAACGCTGCAGTTACCCTCCCCATTGTATGATATTATCATACAATATGTTAGTTGGTGCATCATTTTCTTTTCATTGACTTTTATGTGAAATTACTTACTAAAATTTGTTCTGGTGCAAATCTTTACAATGTCTGACGGAAACATTCCCCGTCACATTCTGTGCAATGCCACCCATGATGCCACTGTTTACTGTGATGCTACTAAAATGACTTGATGGAGAATCTAGATTATTTGCATGAAACAAGTTCATTGGTTTAATGAAAATTCCATTGAGAAGCCTGTCCAATGGGAGGCGCCTGTCTCTCTGTCGTACGATGGCTATTGGTTTATGAGAAGTGAAATAATTTGAGTGCTGTGAAGAGACTCGACTTTACCGTGAAGCTGCTGTGTTGCTCCCTGTCGAGAGGCACCAGACACCTGATCCATCCGGTGTGAACCTCAATTTCAAAGATGCCCTTTGGATCTTGGTCCACCCCGCGTCCCTCCAGCCTATAGATCACCTCCGTGGTGAGCACCTTATCTGACTTAATCTGGAAACGAGAAGAAACAGGACGAGCCTCTACAGTGAGAAACAGTAGTGTGGACTACCTGTGAGGGGAAAGTATTCAGACCGGAGGACTCTTATTATTTTTAAAAACTGTTTCTGACTTGCCACCACAATTAGGAAGGAATCATTTGTACCTCTCTTTCCACCGTCGTCCCGCCTGCACCCACACAAGGTTCATGTACCCCTTCCAGGTACCCATGGGGCGAGTATTTGAGATTAGCTAATCGAGAAGTTACTCATGGAACCCAGACTGAACTAACCCCAGCGTACCCCTGGGGGTCCAATTAAATTCCACCTCTGCAGACTCCCTGACAGGATGCATGGCCCAGAAATACAACATCCAGGATGCATTTCTGCAGGGCGGATCCACCAGACAGCCACTGAACAAGCCTAATGGACCAGACACAGCCACAACCACATCCCCCACCCACCCCACCCACCCCAATAGCCTGTGAGGAGAGGGTACCTCCACCAGGTTTTCGGGGATTTGTTTGCTGTTCTCCGAGACCCGTATGGGAGGGATGATCCAGGCCCTCTTCACCCGACTGAGGCCCATGCTGTCCCCATCAGGCCTTCTGCCCCAGGGGTACAGGACAGCCGGGCTGGCCTCCTCCTGGCCGAGCTGAGCAGTGCAACTGACCTGAAATAGCCAGTCAAAAAAAGTCAATCAAAAAAGTCAGTCAAAAATCCAGTACACCTTTACATGCATCCATACATTAATTGTACAATACAGTGCAAGCCAATATATGCCTTTACACACCATTCAACACTTCTATTTGTAAAGGCACATTGCAGTGGCACACACAAGAGCACACAAAGTAAAACTCATTTGAAGCGATCACATAAGTCGAACAGATGTGAAATGTAACTGAATTGATGAGGAGTTTTTTTATCTGAACACTGAAGTTTAACAGCATTTGGAGCCAGGCAGTCACCTGCCTGGGGTTTATAATTTAGCAAAACATTCCACCTGACCGCTATAACATTTCACATTCAACCTGTCCTCACTGGCTGGTCAGACCGTTAAACCATACATGCGTGTACGTGTGCATATGCATATGTACTCCTTTAGGCGCTAGGAGGCTGGTGACCTCTGGAGACCCCGTCTCTAATGTGGAATCCACAACCTGGCGTTGGCAGAGGGGGGTGGAGATCAGGTTTCGGGACCACCCGTGGGGAGAGGCTGGATACCCCCAGGTCTCCCGCCAAGTAACTGACACAAACACTCCTTTACCATGTGTGTGTGCGTGTGTGAGTGTATGTGTGTGTGTGTGTGTGTGTGTTGGGGGGCAATGTCTGCTCAAGTGATAAAAGGAAAAGTGAAGAAAGGAAGCTTCTTCTTATGTGCAAGGACAGATGAAAACTGCTAGTCAGTACAAGCACAATATGCAGCATAACCATAAAAGAAAGCAGATGCTCTCTTGGAAGTGGCATATTTTCAAAGAATCCTCTTCTACACTGTATCAAAATATACATATATATATTAAATATATTAATATTTAAATATATTAAATCAGAGAGAGACGCTCTTGAATAGTGTTGGGTTACGTGATGCAGGGCAGCCACGACAGAAGTGTGGAGAGTCGATAAAGAAAATTTACAATACCCCACTGCTAGGCGGCTCACCCTGTTCAGGCGGTGTTTTATTGAGCAGATGGGCACTGCAGTCCAGTACTGATTCCAGACTGTCTCTCCTGCTGCTCATCAGCGCCCCCCGATGGTCAACTGGGTGCCAACAGCCTGCCTGCTCGAAGTTACACATCTGTGCAAGCTCAACTTTTTAACTGCAGTGTGAAAACGATACAGCGGCTTGACTTCACACGTTTCTGAGGAGAGACTCTGCTTGTCAGCATTTCCCCCCAAAACGATAGCAAAAGGTTGCAGGAACGAGCGTGGCTGGTGAACGCAATCTGGCGTTCCAAAGTAGGAAAAAAAAAGGGGAGGGGGAAACATTTTTAATAAAAATCTCTGTAAAATAGTCAGTCTAAAAATAAAAATATTCTGTCCATTACCTCCTAATGGTGATCAGTGAGGAATAACAGCAGATATCTGCGGATATACAGCAAAGCACAGACTCTGTGGTAACTCCAGACTGAAATACCGCGTACTGCTGTACTACTGTATTTCAGCGGCGGGTTGGCATGGCGATGAGCGCACGGTGCCCCACAAGGTCGTCCCCGCGGCATGCCTCCGTCCGGCTGGCGAAGCCGAATGCCAGGGATGACTGGCGTGTGCCAACTGAGGGCCGGCACTAATCTTAGAGCGTCCCAGACACAGGCGGCCACGGGCCACGCAGTCTCCAACGCCAACGTACGGAGGCGATCGAACACGAGAGGCACCCGCGGGCCAATCAGCACCCGCTCTGGAGCACTTCTGCTTTACTTACACAGGTGAGCCCCGCTGAGATTTTTAAAAAAAACTCTGTCAAGGGAGGCTTCTGGCTGCATTTAACAGTTATGAGTTGGCGACCAAATACGTACAGTACATCACACGTTATCCATTCTCGCTCGTACAACCACAGGAAGGAGCAGTTGATTCATATTTCACAGTATTTACCGGATATTAACTGAAGCGGGAAACCCAAGACGCGCGGATGGCCACGTAGCGCGCAGGTTCACAATGCCTTTACCAGGCCCCGAGGCAGAGCCGCAGCAGCTGGGTGTCACCCTATCAGTCAGCCAACACACCCCGGGCTCCCCATTAAAAAGCTGGGGTTACCGGCAGCGCACCTGCCCCTGGCCTCTCTGACTGCTCCCCAGTGTGTTCAGGGGTTCTCTGAGAACAGTACTGCTGGAGATCTGTACGCCTCACATCAGGCCCTGTCCCCAGTCTGTCTGTAACAGTCATGCAGTTAGAGCAGGGGTGCACAACAAGGGCCAATCCATTTCAGGGTTTTGTGCCAACATTTCCCCACATTTACTGAATTGGCCCAATCATATCTTGATCTGACATGTGTACAAGCAACAGCTAGAGTCACAGTCTGCAAGTGTATCCGAGATTTTCACTGTGCTCAAGCACAGGAGTGAAGAAGTATAGTTTATAGAGCTGTAAGAAATGGTAATCGGTTGGAACAAAAACCAGCACGCAGGCCCTCCAGGACCGGAGTTGTGCACCCCTGAGTTAGAGAGACTAACTTATCTTAACTATCTTATCACTATATACATTTTTTTTAAATGAATTTTTTTAGGAATGTATGCATATATTTGTGTGCAACTCATCGTAAATGTTACTTAATTTAACTTAATGTCACTTTAATAGCCATTCATACCACCATTTTCATGATAATACGATATTTATGATTGGACAGTTGCAGCTTATTTTTAGTAGTGAAATTGGGGTCGCGCGGGGCGAGATGTTGGAACCGTCCCATCTCTAAGCTTTATTTGTTTACCAGGGCCAGGGACACGGGACGGGGAGGGAGGGGCGGCTGGCTCCAGATTTCGGGGTCAGTTTCCAAACTAGATTTAACACGGAGGTACTGACACAACTGGTGCGTTCAGCAGGCGAAGCTCCTGCTACTTCCCTAATTAAAGGACCTGTCTTAAGAACAAGCTCCATGTCAACACATTTCGGGAGTTTGTTTCAACGTGGCTTTCATCTCAGGCAGTAGCTGTGTGATGCAGGTTTGTTTTATGAAGCATCACAAGCAAGCATTACACCTCAATCAATGAAGGATTATTATTCGACATTATTCAAAAATACACTACACGGCCAAAAGTATGTTGACACCCCTTCTAATTAGTGGGTTCGGCTACTTCAGCCACACCCACTGCTGACAGGTTCGTAAAAATCAAGCATACAGCAATGCAATCTCCATAAACAAACATGGCAGTGGAATGATTCGTACTGAGGAGGTCAGTGACTTCCAACGTGGCACTGTCATACTGCATGCCAACTTTCCAACTAGTCAGTCTGCCAAATTTCTGCCCTGCTTGAGCTGCCCCAGTCAACTGTAAATGATGTCACTGTGAAGCGGAAATGTCCAGGAGCAACAACAGCTCAGCTGTGAAGCGGTAGGCCACACAAACAAGCTCACAGAACTGGACCGCCGAGTACTGAAGTACGTAGTGCACAAAAATCATCTGTCCTCAGCTGCAACACTCACTACTGAGTTCCAGACTGCCTCTGGAAGCAACGTCAGCACATTAACTGTAAACACGAGGAAATCGCCACGTCTGACATCTAAGACCAGTTTTAACGTAGTGAGATATCGTGACGTACTGCGCTGCGTTTAGGAAGTCCATGTAAATCAGACGGGGGCATCGACGTTCCCGTGTTAATTTTACGCTGCCCCGTCACGACGGGACGCGGCTTTTCTGTCGACGCAGCCTCCGGGTTTAACGAGGCTTCGTTAGGCGCTCCGTCTCCAGGGAGACGGGTAATTGTCTCAGGTGTGGTTAATTAAGTCTCTTGTGAGCGCCAGGTCATTTCCTGCGCCTGTAATGGGCACACACGATTACCGCAAGCACACCTGCGCCCGGCGCGTGAAATCACAGGAGCCATCAGCGCTTTCAGAGATCCGTAAGCAAAGGAGGGGGGGGGGGGGTTTAAAATATGGACGTGATTTCAGGTTGACTCAATTTACCATGGGTTGGCAGGAGGAGGGGGCGGGCAGAGTTACAGAAATTTTCCATTGAATGTCATCCCCTTTCACCTATACAAAACAACCGAATCCCAACACTCTTTCACCCCACCAAAACTGTGCTGAACTACAGGTTACCATGGTAACACCTCCCAGTCAGATTCTGAGAGATGGTGATAGGTGAGGATAGGTGTGGGTCGACGGATTCTAATTTCTCATACTTTTCAAGTGCTCCCACGAAGAGAAAAACCGCATTGCCTTCAGATTGCATGAACGTGCACATTTCTGACTATATTCTAATCGGGTAATATTATGCTGCAGTATATTACACAGAATAACAGAGGTTCTTTATTAGGCTTGGCTTGGTTGTTGCCTGTGTGTGAAAAACAGCTACTGCGGGCTGGTTACATCCATTCCAGCTGTGGCTGCAGAAGGCCTTCATCTGTCTAACTGCGCTCAGTTTATTCTTCCAACATTCCTGCTATTCCTCCGGCAGATCGATCGCTTGCAGCCTCACGTGCGGACTCCCACGGCCCTAACCCTGACCCTAACCCTAACGCCAACACCGGGAACATCGTTAACAACACAACCCTGCAGGGCAGTAGATGGCAAAGGAGAGAAGCGGAGAATAATTACAACCACAACATAAACACATGTATTGACCTCGCTCGTCTGAGACAGAGACGGGAGAGACAACGCTGGGCGTGAACAGCAGAGTGGGACATCTCACACCGAGAGCTCGGTCTCTGCCACCCTTCAGTCAATTTGGCGAAATGAGTAATCCGCTCCAATTCACCACAGGGTTGTACGTAAAGCACTTCACAGCGCACATTATCTTCAGTCAGCCTTGGGCGAGCACTGCTATGTCAACTACAGATGAAATGACAATTGTGACAAAAACCTACAGGGGAAATTGGGAGTCTACACAGAAACACAAGTACCAATTGATCATCTTGACAAAACTCTAGAAGGCAACAGCACAAAAGACGACAAAAGGAAATATTATTCCTTTCTAAATGGCCCGACTTCCTCAGGACCATTTTTTAAAATCAGACTGAGAATGGAACCTCTGGTGCATAACAGCAAGAAAATGGAACCAAGAGAGGGCAAAGGAATAAAAAAGATCCCATGAGCTGTGAGGAAAGCAAAATGTGTAACTATGACCAGTAGAGGAAACGGAAAACACTAAACGTAGCTTAAGTGGCCCCGAGCAGCCAAACAGAGCAGGAGGAGCGCGTGTGAAACGGACATTCCCCATCTGGACCGCCGTCCATCTGGAGCGATCGTTTCCAAACGAGCGATTTTCTGGTACGGAGTCAGCGCTGTTGTGTTATACCGCCTGAGCCGCCTGGTCCCCGAATTTCATGGTCTGGGGGGGGGGGGCAATGTGGGGGTGGGGGGCGCGAGGCTCCTTGCCTCACCAGCCTGGATTATGTGGAGCAGGACGTACGCCGAACACACGCATCCTCACAGCAGCTGTCGAACCACCACTGAGCCGCAATCAAAGCACCCCTCGCTCAGCGCGAAGAGCACTTCATTGCCCACACTGGGACTGTTCCTGAGGACATTCCTCAGAGATCTCCCCTGAGTGGGGGCTTTCACATTTGCAAAATGTTTACGCCACACGCCCGCCCCCCTCCCCCTCCAAATTGAGAACAGTCCTGGGAGAAACATCTCTGGCATTGGACCACGGAATCCTTCACCCATTACGTTTACGTTCCTTCACCAACATTGGCATGGAGGCCACTAGTGATCCCCTGGTCATCAGCCGTAACATCGCTCGGTTCGCTGCCGCCTGTGTCCCCCTCGCGGCGCACGGACCCACTACGCCGAAACCAGTCGGACGCCAAGAGTCTCCGATGTCTCATCTTCGGTCTTGGGAGGAAGAGTCATCCCCCTGCCCACCGGACCGTACGCACACAAGCACGCATGCTATGTTGGCGCCATGACACACTTTGCGCTGACCTGGCCGTGAAAACCCACACGTGCCTCGGCGCCTCCGTCTCAGCTGAGTCCTGCTCACATTTAGCTCTGATCAGGGACGCGTTGCTCTCGCCCGTAGCTGTCGATATTCCTGTCGTAGCAATCGAATGGAAATCGGCTCTGCTCTCTCAGTGGACCTCACACCCCATTACCTGCGGCTTAAGGGCCCTGAGAGTCTTCTAAACATCCTAAATATGTGAGGTAGGAGAACATAAAGCTTTGGGGAAACGCCATCCTTTTTAACTTCCTTTTGCTTTGCTGCTTTTGGAAAACCAGCGAGAACTGGCCTTCGGAAACTGAGCAAGCGATGAATGCAACTTTACGTAAAGAATAGTCTGTGGTGCGCGACAGCTATATACAATGTCCATAACTGACTGCAACCTTGAAACTCATTTTCCTTCTGTCACGGTTTGCAATATTATCATCCATACCAAATTAAATAAGAGTGCTGCTGATGATGATGAGGATGATGAAGTATGCTATACACAAAGTCAACATAAATATCAATAATAAAGGCACAAATAAATCAAAGTCTCTCTCTGAGTATTTAAGGTAATTCCTTATTTTAAAGTCATCATTGCAGAGCTTGGGGTTCAGGCAGTGCCCCTGCTGTTTAATATTTCCTTGATTACTTTCAATAACAACAGTCTAACAAATGAGCCATCCAAGGACTGAACAGCAGTATTTCCTGTACCGCGGAGCCCTTAACGTCCCAGTTAAAGTTTGGCTCGGTGTAAATGAAAACAGTGGCCAACCCGGACATCGCACGGCACGTGGCCATTAAGAAAATACCGTGACCCAAAGCGTTGACATAACGCACGAACCACTTTGTGTAGGTGCAGGCTTTTTAGAACACATGAAGTAAGGGTGTAAGCCTCAACCCAACTCCTGACTGAGGTTGCATATCATAGCAGTGACTTCCGAAGCACGAGGAGATGGCGGTGCTCCGAGCTACTCACAGCAGAAGTTAGAACCACAGGCGTCACAAGAAATAAACAGAGCAACAAGCAGAGTAGGGAAAAACTCCTTACCTGGAAAACCACTACTACCACCAGCACACACCGCGCTACCAGCCACCAGGGCACCATCTTCTCAGCCTTTCAATCTCTCACCCTCCAGGACACCCCAGCAGAAGAGAGGGCGGCGGGGGGCGTGGGGGGGGGGGGGGGCTCTATATCCTGGTCTATTGAATTTGCACCCTGAGCTCCTCACAGGATGGGTGCACAGAGCCAAATGCCTTGTGGCCTGCCCCTGTTCTCTCTTTCCATCTCTCCCTCTGTCCATCTCTCTCTCTCTCGCTTTCTCTGGGCTGCAAGCAGGGTTGAGTGACAGCACATGTGCATATGGGTGTATGAGAGGTGAAATACTAGCCCCCAACACACACACACACACACATACTCTCTCACTCTCTCTCTCCCTCTCTGTATCCCACTATCTGTCTATATATCCAACTCTCTCTCTCTCTCTCACACACACACAAACTCTATACATCCCACTCTCTCTCTCAATCGCTCTCACACACACACACACACACACACAAACACTCTCTCTCTCTCTCACACACACACACACACTCACGCACTCCTCCACACACTCACACAAACACACACCTCACACACACACACACACACACACACACACACACTCACACTCACACTCACACTCACACACTCACACACACACACACACACACACACAAACACTCCCTCTCAAGCGGGGAGGGGGGCTGGCTGCTGTGGTTTGTCAGAGAGATAGTGGGTGAGAAAGGAAAGGAAGGCGGAGCATCTGAACCCAGAGCCCTCTAAAGGTCAGGGCCGGCCAGGGTACACTCGCCGCCCAATACAACCTCCCCATCGAAACCCCCCCCCCCCCCTCCTCCAGGTGCCACTCATTTTACAAATGAGCCTGTCCTTCACTCCGACAAATGCTTATTTTACTCTTTGGTGGAAAAGAGAGAGAGAGCGCCATCATGTTTTCGAGAATTTACAAGCTCGGGCTCTGACTTCCTGTCTATTTTCGCCACCCCCCCAACTGCAAGACGCCTTTGTTCCTCTGCCAGCACACTGACTGACGTGAGGCAGCGTGTCACATGACTTTGACCACAGGGCAACAAGGTGCTATTCCTTCCCCGCTAACCTCTGACCCGCTTCTCGTCGCTGTCGCCAAAAGCACCCTGGTCGGTGGCCTGGGGTCAAAGGTTAACACGACTCGCCCGTAAACCTTTGAACCGTTATTTTCCAGGGCAACAGAGAGGTCAGGGCAACCGCAGACATGCGTCTAAAGTGGTCAACAGCCTGAGAACAGCAGCAGAGGGCGCAGCTGAACAATTAAACTCTTCCCTGCACTCTTGCTGAAGACTTTGGGAAATTTGGGCAACACACGTACAGCCCCAAGGTTCCTTCACATGTAATCGTTCTTGCTTCCACTGGCAGAAACGTCAGGTTGGGGGAGCGGGATATGTACATGCCAGCATCCAGCAAAAAGGCATGCAAGACGTGAAGCTCACGTTCGGTGGGTGACAGTTGAGTTTGTTTGCTGTTGCCATGGCGTTGTGAGAATGCCTGAATTACAGCAAGCTGGAGGACAGGGATATGGCACTGGGGCTCGAACCTGTGCACTGCACAAGGTCAGGGAAGCCAATGAGGAAGCACCTGCTTCTGTCAGGCAGGAGAGCAACAGGCATCATATGGCCTACCTCTCCAACAAATTTCCAACCCCCCCCCCCAAATCCCTACCCCTGCCACACTGCCAACAAACTCCAGCACCCCCTTTCCCCAACATTTCCTGGCACTGAACGGAGCGCTTAACGCATCTAGGGAAAAGCTCTAGCTCGTCCTGATGTCAACAGCTGACCCGGGTTCAGTTTATCCACTCCCAGCCCGCCTGATTAAGATATTTGATCTGATCTGGCATCCAGTGTCTCTGGTGTCCATAGGCAGACCATATCTATATTTTCTAGTTAGCTCAGTCTGTGCACGACGTAAACATATGCTCTTTTGACTATGACTCCATTTTCCCCACTGTTACGATACACATTTTTATGTGTCAAGAGGACCTACGGAACGTAAACTACTAAAAATTACATTATCTCTACACAGTAATTGTTAAATTTTATCTTTAAAAAATATAAACTGGTAGCACAGACAAACCACTACGATATGTTACCTGTAGGCTATCTAGCACAGCGCTTCTAAAATAAATCAAAAATTTGCCCCCGTGTAATTCATGGCAGCTTCTTGTATTTAAAAACAAATATCATTTATGAGAGTACTGAAATATTTCTAGTAACGAAATTCATGTTCTGGAGCAATTGTGATTTTAAAATACTGCAACCAAAACGTATGGAAATAAAATACAGCATTTCGTATTTTAAAAATACATAGAAATACGATTCCCGGGAGCATTAGATCAGTGGTTCACAAACCTCCACTTCATATACAGTGCCCTCCAAACCAAATAGTTGAAACGCTGCCACCCATACCTCCTCTGGCACCGTCTTTATCGAGTAGCCTACGCTCGTCTCCATTATAATAATGGATCTATTAGTGGTGGTCATTGCGGCTTCAACTAAACCGCGTGCACTGGGGAGAAAATGATACCGTACCTGTACTCTGCTGCGCGAGGCCAAAAGGTCAGTTCTGTCTCCTCGACCCCGTGGGCTGCGGCCGCCGCTGTGAAAACAGGAAGTGCCTCCGGATGGACTTGCAATATTCGCTTCTTTCTCATCCCCTAACCCCACTCGGGAGAGGGCTGTATAGCGCGCGATTAGGCTGCACGCGTGCTACTGTAACAGCAGTTTAACTGCCTTTTGCAACGGTTGGTAAATTTCTTTTGTAACGAAAAGTACTACCATGCGATTTTTGCACACCCCTAATTCACCTAGCCAAGGTGTGGGGCAAATTGAATTGCAGCTCTAACAATTTACATTATCGCCTGAATTTTCCATTATGTTTCTTCGGTCATAACGTTTTTTACCAAATGTTTGCTATTTTTACGTGCACAATACATCTCACGTGTACAAGTTTCTAACAATTCTAAAATTGCATTAAAGCATGCTACTTGGAGCAGCTATATTTGGATTATGACGTTAAAGTCCGTAGGCAGAAGATTACTCGTTTAAGTAGCCGCGGCAAACAATCATCAAATGCCACGATTTAAAGTTGTCGTTCTCTTCAAATAAAACAAAAGTAACCTTTAACAAAAAAACAACAATTCTAATTTATTTCTTAGAATGAATTTCACGGAAAAAATGAAAGTGGCGTGGAGACTTACCACCAGGGGGCACAGGAGCTCCATCTATGGACTTTACAAATCAGAATCTCATGTTTTCTTCGTGGGTAATACATTTATTGACGCGCGACTGTGTGTTCGTGAGTTTGTGCGTGGGTGTGTGTTTCCCTAATATCTAGAAGGCCTTATTTTAATGGAAATGTAAACAGTTGCATGCAAATCTTTGGGCACCCCTGGTCAAAGTGTGTTACCATGACTCTCTTTGTGAACAGAAATTGACCTGACCTCTACATGTTACAAAGTCAAACGTAATATTTTGCCAATTTTTAAAAATACGTGATCACTACTTATTTGCATTTATGAGAGGGTAAACATAATAAACTGAAGTGAACATGGCACACCCTGTTCCAATCATAACCCCCACTTCCAAAGTTTAGCATTTGGAATTTCAATTAGGGCTGGGTCTTACATCAGACAAAATTAGAGCTTTCTGGCCATGCACACCAGTGCTGGGTTTGGTGTAGGAAGAAGGGCTCTCGCTGTGAAAAGGATGGTATGTCTACAGTGAAATATGTGGTAGTGGCTCTTTAATGTTATGGGGATGTTTTGCATCTACCAGCCCTGTGGCTCTTGTTGACATTTTGCCCAAAAACCTGATACCCCCACCCCCCTACCTCTATGGATTGTTCAGTAAGCCAAAGCTCTCGAGCATACTTCAAAATCAACCATAAAGTACTTACAGCGAAGAAGGTCAGGAGGTCAGTTCAGCTTCTGTTCATTTAGAGATTCATTGAAACGTAGGCTAGTACATACAGTGCAGAATCGTATGTTCATAAATGTTTCCTTGAAAAAAAAAAAAAAATATATATATATATATGAATAAAGACCATGAAGTGAAATGAAACCTTGGAGTGAAATCTCACAAATTATAGATACTGAAGAGAGTGAGTGTCCTTGTGTTTGAAGACTTGCATGGTTTGCAATGTGTTTAGATATGAAACACGTGTGGGTGTAGGGGTACAGCAGAAAGAGGGGAGCTAAGGACATTGTTGGGGGGTCACTGAATTTGCCCCCCCCCCCCATCTCCATCTGGTTTGGGGCAGTCAGAGGGGGCAGGAAGCAGCATTTAAAGATGACAGTCGCCGGGGTGGAGAGTCTAATGTCTCCCATCAGCTGTCAGAGCGTGGAACGTCAGGCTCTGCGTCCCCCCCCCCAAGCACCCTGCGCCCCCCACCCCCCGCGGCCAAGCTCGCTCCACCGGCAATGTCATCTTGTCAGCCCACATATGCTCGTCTGTGGGTGGGGGGTTGAGGGGGGGGATGTGGGGCAGTGGGCCACCTCCGTCTTTTCCCTGTCCTTCCCAAACCCGCCTGTCCGCCAGCGGGCAGCCCCTCCACCCCCCCCCCTCCCACGGGCCCCCATCTGAAGCACTAACCCCCCCCAAGAACAAAGAAAGGACAATTCTCCATTAAGGGCACCACAGGTGAGCAGAAGTGCCCCCGCACAACTCTCCGTATGTTCATATATTCTCCAAAAAACTGTCCAAAGCGTATTTGTTACAGTCCTCTTTTTTTGCGATGAAATTGTTACACAAAAAAAACCTTGAACACGCTTTTCCCCTGGAGTGGATTGAAAAGCCAGAAAATTGTGAATTGGTCATGGAGAGAAAGTCTACAAAGGTGCTTGAGAAAAAAAAAGAAAAATGGCTTCAAAAATGAAACATATCAGAACAGAATGAATACACGAAAGTTGGTAATATTGACAGATAAACATTTCTCAATTTCAACGTATGCACATACATGCGGTGGAAATCATACATCAGTTCAGCACACAAATGCAATTTCGCGGATCATCTTTCTTTGGACAGAGCATAAGAGTGCTGAACATTGAGTAGCAGTCGTTCCAAAATTTTTTCGATCAGGCGCCCCTTTGGTAATAGTACATTTTTAAAGCCCCTCCCCCCTCCCCTAACATACACAAATTTGGTTCCGCTTAGATGCTATTTTTTTCTTGGAGTCTAATGGACTTTTCTTTCAACTCTCACCATGCCCCCCCCCGCCTCCTCTGTCTCTGTATGCCCCCCCCCCATGCGGCACACCCCCCCCTTCTTTGGGAACCACTGGATTGCAGATCAGCTGTTCAGAGCTGTGCAGGCTGAGAGGCGTGCCTCAATCAGATAGCGACTGCACAAGAACACGGTCACAGGGTCTTTTTTTATTTGGATCAGCGCAGTGCAGATTCATTGGTCCTTGAATCATCTGGATGGCTTT
Source organism: Anguilla rostrata (assembly GCF_018555375.3). Lineage (NCBI taxonomy): Eukaryota > Metazoa > Chordata > Actinopteri > Anguilliformes > Anguillidae > Anguilla > Anguilla rostrata. Next base: position 55,554,505 of record NC_057937.1, read on the forward strand.
TCATTTGAACTCTGCCCCTCTTGATTGCTTGCTGTGTCTTCCATGTCTTAGGCCCCCCCAGGTAAGACTTTAATCTTGGAATCGTCTAGGTAACATTAGTTCCTCCTCAGTTACGCTGTAGTGAATCTCCTGTTCCCTTTCATGAAATTACCAGGCAGTGAACACTAATCTAAATAAGGAAATGTCACACATAGCCGGAAGCAATCCAAGGGCCAGATTTGCTTTGTTTTAACACACAGACACAAGGCACGTTCTACTCTGGTAGATCTACCCACCCCATGTGACCCCCATGGGCCAATTAGAGATAAGCAAAAGCTCTGAGCGAAAATACACCCATGAACTCTGCTGCTAGGGAGTCTGCATCCTCCACCTGAGTCCAGTATTATCACCTGTTCACCCCATTGTCTGCTGTCATTTTCCCCTGCAACTCTCACGCTAACTTAAAAAACCAGTGTTTGAAAAATGTCCTTCTCAGCAGCCTCTGCCATTGACGCTCTTGTCTGGCCCTTCCTGAAGCACGTTACTGCCCAGAAGTTCTGTCTTCGGTCCTGAGGCCAGCTCCATGTGTAAAATACAGTGATAACAACCTATTGTAAATATGTGGACTAGTACATTTTAAAAATATTATACCTTTTTGAACACAATTCTAAATATATTTAACAAAAAGGTATACATATATATATATATATATATATATATATATATATATATGAGAAAGTGACAAAAATTGTATATTTGCATATTTACAAATATATTTGCACCTTTAGTGTTTAACAAAAACGATGTGCAAGACCTAAACCGTTAACTTGTTAGAGGCTTGCAGACAGTGACTCTGTTGGCGATTGTGTGTTTTCTTACTTTCTGTGTGCTCAGCTGTACCCCCAAATATTCCCACCCCAACCACCAGTCCACCAACCCCCCACCCTCCACCCCCTCCATCCCTGATTGCCTCCCCTCAGTTCCCCCTCCCTCTGTGCAGTTTGAAAACAATAAAGGATAAGCGATGCGTCTTGTTCAGACACTAAATAGCCGCCCCCACCATCCCCCTCCCCACCAACCCGGAGGTGGCTGCACATCACTGGCTGCCTCATTTATCAGCGAGGCACACCGATGTCTGCGAAAGGGTCTCCCACTTCCCGGGATAAAGATGATAAATTCCTCGTTTGGCTCTTCCAGTGCAGTGCAGAGGTAAAGGGCTGAGGGAGAGAGAGAGAGAGAGAGAGAGCCGTGCCTCCCACAGTACCAGTGCTGCGGTTTCCTCACCGAAGGCGAATCTGTGTGCGTACCTGTGGGCGGACGACCTGGACTCACCTGGGAGTCTGCCCCAGTCTGGACATCACAGCACTGACCTGAGCTCAGCAGCAGGTCAAACCCAAATGGAACATACTGGAAATATACAGCAGATCTTGCAACCCTTCACAATATATGCGCAAATGTGAAAATTATTGCCACTTTCAGACACTGCAGTATTTATGTTTTTCAATATACTGTGTGAACTATATTAATACTTTTTTAACATCCACATATATATTATATATTGTGTGAAATATATTAATAGTTATCAATTTACACATATATACAAATATATTGCAGTTCGTTTTTTTTCCATGAGGCTGTGTACACACAGATTTAAAACCAGGCAAACAGCTACTGAACCAGTAGAGATCATAATTTGAAGCGAGATGAGGCTTCATTTGGCCTCTGGGAGTGGCGCACAAGAGCTCCACAGCACATGGGACAGCAGATTCAGGGAGCCCTTGAATGTCTTTGACTCCTCAGCACCCTGGTGAGATGACCCCCCTCACACACACACACACACACACTCACACAAGCATATACACAAACACTCACATAAGCACACTCACATAAGCACACACATGCACACACTCACATAAACACACACACTTACACAAACACTCACATATACACACACTCACATGCACACACACACACACACACACATACATGCACAAACACACACACACACACAAACACTCACATATACACACACACACACACACTTACACAAACACTCACATATACACAAACACACACTCACATAAGCACACACACACTCACATAAGCACACACATGCACACACACACACACACACTCACATAAACACACACACACACTCACACAAGCACACACACACTCACATAAGCACACACACACACACACACATGCACACACACACACACACAGACGATGAGGGAGGGGGGCAGGATGGATCGAGGGGCAGGTTTACGCTCGGGTGCTCAGCCAAAGTCAGGCGGACGTGGCCGCTCTGCTCGCCCACAGGCCTTCCCAAACAGGGGGCCGGAGTGAGCGCCCAAGCCTGACTCTCACACTCTGTGGCAGGGGAACCAAAAGACAGATGTTCCCTGCCAGTGGCGTGGTGGTGGAGGCGAGAGTTTTGCTGTGTGTGTGTGTGTGTGTGTGTGTGTGTGTGTTTGTGTGTGTGTGTGTGTGTGTGTGTGTGCGTGTGCGTGTGCGTGTGTGTGTGTTTGACTCCCCATCTGAATGCCTGTGAGCGGGCGGACGGCTGTGGAACAAGGAGAAATATATCAAGTCAAATCAAATTGCACACAGCGCTGCTGCGGTGTCATTACCAATCCTGTCACGCCTCCTTACCCAGCGAGCTCGCCGGTGACAACGGACAGTAGGCCAAAGAGGAATAGTAACACCCCCCATCCCCACCCCCCTCGCTCCACACTCACACACACACGCGCACACGCACACACACACAGCCATTAATGCATTCACCTGCATTAAGGTGGACTGAGGTAGAAAATAGATGGGTGTTAGTTTGATGCACTGGCATTCCACATATTTGGATCAGTCTGACAAAAGACTCGATAGACACTCAAACAACAAAAAGAGATAAAATACTGAAACCATCAAAGATGGTTTTATGTGTCATCAGCTCTGTAAACTTTGGCTTCATGAGTGCACTCAGTCAGCTCAGCACTAGGGATAATATCTCAGATTGATTTCGGAATGGAATTCCATCCATCCATTCCTCCATTATCTAACCCACTTATTCCTCATTTGGGTCGCTGGGGGGGGGGGCAGGAGCCTATCCCAGCATGCACTGGGCCGAGAAACAGAAATATGCCCTGGCCAGATCACCACACATTGTAGGATCCACATACTATTCACTCACATGCTCATACCTATTAAATTTTCAATTCAGTTCAATTCTATTCAATTTTATTTGTATACCACTTTTTACAGGGAACCGTCACAAAGACACTTTACAGAGTAGCAAGGCAAGAGACAAAGCAAAAATGGGCAATTTAGACTCTCCAATTAGCCTAAGCTGCCTGTCTTTGGACTGGGGGAGGAAAGAGGACCTGTGGAAACACGCAGACCTGGAGAGAATGAGCAAACTCCACACGGAAAAGCTCTGGCCAAGATTGGAACTCGGGACTTGGCTGTGAGGCAATAGCCACTGCACCACCTTGCTCCCTCAGAGTGGAATTAAATTTTATGAAATGTCATTTTTTGTTTACACAACACAACCATTAAGGGCTTAATATTTCCAAGAATATTTAGAAATCTCCTCAGCATCCTCATGACCCCCCCCCCCCCCGCCCCTTTCCTTCTCATACGTTATGTAATCCCATTGGGGCCTGGCACGGGGGAGGGACGGGGCGAGGGGGTGACAGGAAGTGACAAGCGTACCCCCGAATGTTAAATGGTCTCGACGGGATTGTTCACTTCCTGTGGAAAGTGGCCGGCTCTGGAGGACGGAGGCAGAAGGCAGCGTAGCGTGAATCCCTGCGTCTCTCCAGCCCGGCGGGCTTTAATGCGCAGATAAAAAACGGAGCCCGTTGAATAATTAATACGGCCGGGTCCATTAACGAGACATTAGAATGCGTTTCGCCTCCCATCGATTCCCCCCCCCCGCCCCCCCCGGTGGCTTTACTCTGTGGTGTGTTGGTGCGATGGTGGCGGCGGCGGCGGCGGCTCTGTGCTGTGAAATATGTTCGGTCCTGTTTAAATGTCAGCTTTGTAATTACACGTGCGGCGAGAGTGTGGCCACCCCCGTGACCACCCCCCCTCCCGCCCCCCACCTCGACCGTGATTTATGAACGGGGGGGGGGGGGGGGGAGCATCCGAACAGCCCGCTGCAGAACGCTAACCTTTACCGCTAAAAAAGCCTGTGTGCGATGCTGGACGGTACTGCCGCCAGGGGGCTGCACTTCCAGTTTTTTTTTTTGAAAAGACGCGTTGGGGGTGAAATCCACACACACACACACATACACGACAGTTCCTCCGCATGTACCCTGTGGGAAAACCAGCGCCGTCTCCAGCACACCCCTGAAAATCGCACCTGAAGACCTGACCTCTGAAAGGTCACGGCAACCTGAGATGGCGGATGGCGGCGATGGGGCACCAGGGCGCCTAGAAAATTAGCCGCTACCAGGAGGACAGTAGCCAGGAATTGTGGACCCCCGAAAAAATAATGCACTGGCCCCTTTAGTGGACGCAAAGCATATTGCAAACAATTTGTGTGTCCCCCCCTACTCAACTTTGGGTCCCTTAGAAACCTTTCGCCACAGGACCGATGACGCTGGCAGTCATCAAGAACACCATGGACACGAGCCTATCCAGATCTGTGCGTAGTCATCAACACAGAGGCAAGCTGGCCTAGTCTGACGCCCAGAAGATCGGGAGACTGACTGACTGCCACCGGCGGGAACAAGGAGTGCTGAGAGAGAGAAGTGTCTCCCACACACGGCGCAGAGACCCAACACTAATCTACAGCTCCACAGGACCCGCTGACTCATTGATTCAACGCGAGAACTCGAGCTGCATCTGCTCATCAATGAACAGTGATCCACTTGGTGGGGGTATCTGGGCCACGTGGCAACAGGTTTCAATCAAAAAGCCCACGTGCAAGTCCTTAACAACAAAAACTCAATGACCACGTCTTTCAAGGGCTCTCCTCTCTGTGAGAACCTGCCAAGTTAAAAAAGACAAGCCTTTTTTTGAAATAATGCCTTTGATCTTTAGCTTTTTATTTCTTTATTTTTTCCAAGAGGTCTCAGAAGCGCCTCTGCCCATCTTCCCAGGGAGCGCTGGGCCAGGTGTTTTTATAGTATTTGCGGCGCTGATCGTCCATCAAAGGGATCGATCACGTCCACCGCAGCTTTTATTAATGGCGTCGTCGCCCGCACAGCTCCAGGCTGCCTGGGCTCGTCCAGAATGAGAGATCATCAGTCGGTCCACCTGCTATTTATTCTCCGGTGACCTCGTCTCTCTCCATCGTCGAGTGCACGAGAGTTATGAGCGCGCAGACATGATAATTTAATATTGATCCGTTTCTTCAAAAGTTTTAAATTCTCGGCTCTCCAGTCCATTAAAGATAAAGAGGGAAAGAAAACTCGTCCCACCGAGGCGATGTCTCCAAAGTCCATCGTTTAGATATCGTCTGTGATCAAAACGTTTCCTGGCTTGCGTGTTATGTATTTAAATAACAAAACACAAAATATTCAAAAGAAAATGAGACTGCAGCTTTATGCTCAAAGACAGTCATAAAGACAACACAGGGGATCAATCTCCTCACATTCTCACACAGCGCCTCCCAGTGGACAGTACAGGGGGAAAAAAACCCTGTTCTGGAACATTCTACTACCTAGAAAATCCGGCAGAATGCTCCAGATGATCGAGCTGAACGCACAGAAGTTGGTGGAGCTCCAGCAATGGCCGACTCTGTGTTATGGTTTTTGCAGAAGGCTGTTAAGAACACAGGCTACTCTGAAATCTGTCGGGATGTGAGGGAAGAGCTTTGCGAACGGCCTTTAGCTGGAGTAAGTCAATTCAAGCGTTGCCACCTCCCAACTCCTGAATCTGTTTTTCCAAGTCATTTATGAGGGGGATCACTCTAAAAACATCCACCCAGAATGCCACTAAACAGGCACAGCAGGGATCTTTTAAAGAAGCCATTTTATTCTCTCACTGGCAGTCTGCATTTCCATATTATTTCTTCTTTTATTCTATTCAAGTGCATCCCAATTTATTCTATTCTTTGCATTATTTCTTTCCATGTTTGTCTCTTTCTCCCTTTCTGTAATTACTTCAGACGAAGCGGACCTGTTTACTCAGGCACACACACTGTTCAGAGATAGGCCCCGTATAAACCTCGCGCTGAATCATTTATGAAGAAGCCCTTTTTCATGTTATGCAACTTGGGGGAAAAAAGACAATGAAAAGAAGAAAAAAAAAAAAACAAACATCTAAGATAAGTCACTTTGAGCCCAGCACTGCAAGCTGAATACAAAAAAAATCTCACACTTGTCAATGTCAGGCAGTGGGAAATCTTTTTTTTCTTCTTTTCTCTTTTTTTTTAAAAGCCTGGGTTGTTTAAGTCATTGAACTGAAGCTTCTTACCGGTGGTTCCCCTTTTAGAATAAGACGGCGTTTGGATTCACAGCTCACTTCCCCCCCTTTGGGTCCTGCACTTGGGGATTGCATGAGTATGGGGTGGCCTGCTGACCGTGGCGGACACAAGACCAAGCTCAGTCAAGCCTGTACACCCCCCCCCCCCCTCCCACACCCCCCCCCTCCCCACGTCCCCCACCCCGCCCATCCCTGCCAGGCCTCAGGGGTTCAATATGCAGTGTTCCTGCTCCAAAAGTCTTCTTCACACTCCAGTGTGCGGCTGATGTGTGTGTGTGTGTGTGTGTGCTCGAGTATGGATGCACACATTCTATCACTCTGGAGATTTGTGCGTGACTTCCCAACCTCGCTGCCACCACCATCAGCATGGACAACCCCCCCCTTCCCCATATTACCCAGACAATGCCTGCCCCCGCCGCCCCCGCCCCCCGCCCTACCTGAGCCTGTGCGGTCAGCCTGTCGACTTGCTGCCACTACAATACTCTCCGCACATCCATCCTGCCCTGCCAAAGCAGAGATCCATAGCCCTGCTCTCTTAATCAGGCCTCTGGTGACTGGAGGCAGGGGGCGGGTGGGGGGTTGGGCGGTTTGGATGGAGGGTGGGGGTGGGGAGGGGGTGGACGAGGAGAAAAACTCCCGCTTCTCTCCCCCTCCATCTACCCTGGCAGGGCTGTGTCTCCTGGCTGCACTTATCTCCTTCTCCCCAGGACTCTCCTCCTCTCTAATTTCCCCTCCTCTGCTCCCTCTCGCCAGTTATGTTCTCTCCCTCTTTTCTTTGGCAGGTCTCCAGTGCAGAGATTAAGGGGGGGGGGGGGGCCAGGCTGTCGGGCCGAGCCGGGCCGGGCCAGGTCAAGCAGCATCACAGGGTCCGTTCCTGGTGCCGCCTGGTACCACTTTGTACTGCTCAGAGAGTGACTGCAGTAAATGAATTTGTATTATGTTACTACTGCCATGGCAAACAAGTGAACACTAGCCTAGCCAACACAAAGGATACAACACAATATTCGCAACCATGCACAAACACATACACACCCACAAATCCAGATGTTTCCCTGCATGTTTTCTTACCGCATTCTTCATCATAGTATTAATAGTGATTAATTACGTTTTCGTAGCCTAGTCTGGGTTTTTGCACCTTAAACAACAATATGTAATTATTCTTAAACACTAGATAGCTTCCTATGGGGTATAGGCACGTCCTTAACACTTGATCCATATTTGTTACTCATCTTGCAAGAGTAAGCAGCATGATGCAGTTCTGTATTACAGAAACAAAGCAGAGAAAGTTCTCACCTACGCTATACGGCATGCGTGTGAGCGGGAGACGCAAACACACAGCACCCAGCATCACACCGTAATGATGCTGCACTGAGACCACCTTCTATTGACGCGCTACACTTAGCAGCTGGGTCAAAATGCCACGAGACTGATTCGACGTAAACTGAAAACCTCAGAAAACATCACAATGTAAATGTGAAATGACGGAAAAACGCATTTCGTGCGTGTGAGTGTATTTATGTTTGTGTGAGTGTGTATGTGTCTGTGCGTACATGTTTGTGTGAATTGGACACTAGTTTTGCAGTCCCTGTAATTAAGGAGCGTGTGGTGTGTGGAGGACCACTCTCAGAGCATCACACCCCCCGCCCCCGTCCCCCCCCCCCCCAGCCCCTCGCCCGCCGAGCACAAAATCAATCAGCCGAAGAGGAACATTAATCAGAGGACTGTCCCACCCGCTACACCACCACACAAGCCCAACCTGGCGGAGGGGACAGAGGCACCACCACATCCTCATCATCCTCATCATCCTCATCATCCTCATCACCCTCATCATCCTCATCATCATCATCCTCATCACCCTCATCATCCTCATCATCATCATCACCCTCATCATCATCATCCTCATCACCCTCATCACCCTCATCATCCTCATCACCCTCATCACCCTCATCATCCTCATCACCCTCATCACCCTCATCACCCTCATCATCCTCATCATCTCCTCATCATCCCTCATCATCCTCATCACCTCATCACCTCATCACCCTCATCATCCTCATCATCCTCATCACCCTCATCACCCTCATCATCCTCATCATCCTCACCTCATCATCCCTCATCCCCTCATCATCCTCTCATCATCCCTCATCATCCCTCATCACCTCATCATCCTCATCACCCTCATCACCCTCATCATCCCCTCATCACCCTCACTCATCACCTCATCATCACATCATCACCCTCATCATCCTCATCACCCTCATCACCCTCATCATCCTCATCACCCTCATCACCCTCATCACCCTCATCATCCTCATCATCCTCATCATCCTCATCACCCTCATCACCCTCATCACCCTCATCATCCTCATCACCATCATCATCCTATCATCACCCTCATCACCCTCATCACCCTCATCATCCTCATCATCCTCATCATCCTCATCATCACCCTCATCACCCTCATCATCACCCTCATCATCATCCTCATCATCCTCATCATCATCCCTACTGGGCCGGGCCGTACTCCACTCCTAAAAAAAGAGTCCTCACCGGGCCCCTGAGGGGCTCGGACCATAAACCTGCTGGGTCAGCCTGGGCCCTTCAGCTAACGCCAGGGCAGCCAGACGCCATGTACAAAACAGAGATTGAGCCTCATTTCACCCGAAAAGGGTTTGACCTTGTCCCAGTGTCCTAATTATTTTACCTGCTATCAATGTAGGTGACCGAACTGAAAAACAACGCAGATTCCTGAAAAACTGTAACAATTTAGGGAATATCCCACCACATTTGTGTCACTGTATGGCAGAGCTTTTAAAACTAGTTCCTCACGAGAATCAGATTCTTTATAAAAATGCAACATATGGGCCAGATTTTTTCCATGTATTATTAATAAAACAACACATGAATAAGGTTTATGTAGACACCTTCTTAATATTTGCATTACTTATTATTATGTCACGAGTGGGAAGGCGTGCTGACACTGTACAGATTCAGATTAAATGGACAGCTGGGCCAATGAGTGTAAGATGCAGAGCCAGTGTATGAGTATCCACATACACAGCAGTTGTGTGAGTAACTCTGTGCTGTACACAGCAGTTGTGTGAGTAACTCTGTGCTGTACACAGCAGTTGTGTGAGTAACTCTGTGCTGTACACAGCAGTTGTGTGAGTAACTCTGTGCTGTACACAGCAGTTGTGTGAGTAACTCTGTGCTGTACACAGCAGTTGTGTGAGTAACTCTGTGCTGTACACAGCAGTTGTGTGAGTAACTCTGTGCTGTACACAGCAGTTGTGTGAGTAACTCTGTGCTGTACACAGCAGTTGTGTGAGTAACTCTGTGCTGTACACAGCAGTTGTGTGAGTAACTGTGTGCTGTACACAGCAGTTGTGTGAGTAACTCTGTGCTGTACACAGCAGTTGTGTGAGTAACTCTGTGCTGTACACAGCAGTTGTGTGAGTAACTCTGTGCTGTACACAAGCCAGTTCCAGCCCCAGAGAGAGGCAGGCTGGTCCGGTCTGATGCAGATAGAGGCTGACAGCTGCAGCAGAGGCACTGAGGACTGAGCATCCATAGGCCTGCTGGCCCCCCACCCCCCCACCTCCCACTCTGCTCCCTCACTGCACCTCCTCCAGGAGGGGATGGAGGACAGGGGATGGGGAATGGGGGGATGGGGGGATGGGGGGGTTTGGTCAGGTCGCTGGCTCGGACATTAATCCACTGCATAGGACCAGCAGGGCACAGCAGGGGTGAAACAGCGTCCACACACTCCCCCCCCCCCCCCACCACCACCACCCCTACTTCCACCATATGGAGCGCCACGCGCGGCTGCCTGCTGTCAGCCAGCACAAAGACGCAGAGAGAGAGAGGGAGAGAGGGAGGGGGAGAGAGAGAGAGAGAGAGAGAGAGAGAGCGAGAGGCACAAAGAGAGGGAGGCAGAGAGAGAGAGAGAGAAAGTGCCCTCAGCCATCTCATTGAGAGAGGACATGTGTCTCCTGCCAGTGTGTGTGTTGGGGGCAAAAACAAAGGGAGTGACTTTTAAAGACAGCAGTGTGAGGAGGTGCAAGCAGGGCCACAGGCCCGGGCATGGGGGGGAGGGGGGGGCACAGCCCATAATCACCCCCTCCCCCCTTTCCTCTCCACGGACTGTTTACCAGGGTCTTCGTTAATGACAGCTCATTACAAAGCTACAGGTAAAAATAACAGAGGCCTTTCACAAGCCTTTAGACGTAACTGAAAGGGCTGTTACACACATGAAAAAAGGACGGGTAGAAAAAAACTCTCTGACTACCAACCCTGATGCTGCAGTTGGTTGTTGCCCCTGTTGAGGGGCGTCTTCACGGGTCAGTTACCCTGTCCTGTGGCCTTCAGTCCCTCCGCAGTCAGGTTCTTACCTTGGTTTTGATTGGTGGCCCCAGAGTGATGATCCATTTCTCATAGGTCTCAAAAAAGATATTAAATGCACTAATCAGATTTTTAAATAGCGTGCCCCACCACAGACACACACACACACACACACCTCCCTAGCAAAAAGCATTGATAAACTGGAACTAAGGTTGAACAGAGATCATTTTCCTTACCTATTTCAGGCAAAACATTTCCAGGTGAGCACACAGAACATCTTTGTTGAGAACTCCTGGAAACAGTACAAATCATAGCCTGCATCGTCACATGGTGCGTTGTGGACCAATGACAAGACAGAATGCAGCATCGAGGAACAAATGGGACAGGGAAAGCAAGACAAGCACACAAACAGACAAACAGTCCCATTCTCCACCGAGCTCTTCATATGGGCTGTTCCATTGGTGTGTGCTTTGAAAAGCACAACCGTTGCGACTAACTTACTTGTAATTCCAGGGAGGGCCCGCAGATGGCCCTCTACTTCAGTTGCATCGATCTTGGGCTCGGCTCTGTTGTTCATGATGTCAACCGCTGTGTGGGCCAGGTTTCGGCACATCCCGTCCCTGTAGAGCACCATATTCCCTACAGGGGACATACCGAAGTGAGAGGAACACACTGAGAGAGAGAAGGAAGGAGAGGGAGAGAAAAAGAGAGAGAGAGTCTTTCTCTGGACAAACAGGCAAACATCTACATACCAAAGGCCCAGCAAAACTTGCTCTTAACAAAATCATGCTGTCCCACTCATCTCCAAAATCACTTTCCGGAGGTATATGATATACACCTCATAGACAAAATAGTATCAGCCCCTTAACATGGACAAGACCATTTACAGACTTGGTCCATGGAATGTGCAAAGATTTTAGAGAGCAGAAATATTTTGGAATAAATTTTAGAGAGCAGAACAGTACAATGTTTACTGAACCAACAAATACTGATGTGTGATGCCTGGTCCCATACATGTCATTCACATATACACTATATATATATATATTTTTTTGTCCTGTGGTGTAAATGCAGGACAGAGTCAGCGCTGTGTCCAGGAGCGGGTGCTGAGCGATATTCGGGGCGGTGTGTTGGGGACACACAGACCTCCAGCGCCCTGCATTGTGATGCATTCTGCCTTCACTTCTAATAATAGGCAGTATTGAACCTCCTCGGCTCCGTCTCTCCTGGGCATTCTGCTGAGAGCAGCTCAGCTGGAGCGCTCCTTAATTACTTCCCCCACGCACTGATCAGCAGCACTGAGGCAGGATCAGGTGTGCTGCTCCCCCAGCTGCCTCACACGCGCACACACACACACGCACGCACACACACACACACGCGCGCGCCTGCACACACACACACGCACGCACACACACGCATATACACACACACACATGCACGCACACATATACACATGCACAGGCGCACACACATATACACACAAACACACACATGCACACACATACACACGCGTACACACACGCGCATACACACGCGCACTCACACAAAGACACACACACACACACACGCACGCACATAAACTGGATCACACACCAGAGAGTTGTGATCCAGTTTGTTGGTTGTTGGCGTGCTCCTCGGCCACTGGGCCGTGCGCATCCTCGATGCCTGACCCCGGCGGGCCAGAGCGGGACCGTCCCGGTGACACACTTTCGGAGAATCCAAATCCGGCCCTGGTTTTCTTTTTTTTTCCCCAGGTAATTAACTGAACTATTAGTGCCACTGATTGGCCAGACGGTCCTCACACCTGACTCCCACGTAAAGGGAGGATGGAAAACCCAGCAGCTCTCGGCCCTCGAGGGCCGTGATTTGAGTAGCGGGGCTATAAGAGCTCGCTAACGGTCGGAGCTGACTGGTTTTGACGAAGCCGCTGAAACGCGTAATCGCCTGGACAGTGACCCGGTACCGGGCTGGATGATGGCGGATGCAGTATTGGCCTTGCTGAGTGTGAGTGTGTGGTGACATGGGTGATGTGCTGTATGGGTGATGGAGCGTGTGTGTGCGTGTTGGGGGGTGATGAGGATGATGATTTGGGGGGGTAACAGGCGTTGCACGCTCACAGGTCGTGTCTGATGTGACCGGAAGCGGACGGCGGACACACTGCAGCTGGTGCGTGTCCGCGTGCCCTACCGCCCCCAACACCGCTGGCACCGCTACGGACACGCCGGCGCGGCGAAAGGACGGCACGGCGCCACGGCAACGCGGCGGTGCGTCCGCCGGCAAGGACAACGAGCGGGCCGCACGCAGAGAGGCCAATCAGACGCCCACAGAGACACGGCCAGGGGCTCACTGCAAGTGCTCATACATCAGCCAATCAGAGCTCTGAGCTGGTGATGGGGGGGTCAGGGAGGGGGGGGGAGGATTCATAAAACATTTGCTGACTAAAACCTGTGGAGAGACGGGGGGCTGTGTCATTTTCACATTGAATTCACCTCCTAAAAAAAATTTCAACCTAAAATAAAAAATATTTTTTTAAATCACCCATATACAGTCCTGGATTCGTTGAGTCTGTTCCCCCTAGTCTTTTTTTCTCTCGACCACTTCATCATCTCTTCTTCCACCCGTCCATCTGTCCATCCATCTTCTCTCTCAAGCCTCTCCCTGTCACTCCATTCTTCCCTCTCACTTTATCATTCCGCCTCTCTCCATCTCTCCTTTTCTGCAGTCCCACTTTTTCTCCTTCACTTGCTGTCTCCCTCACTACCTCTCTTGCTTCTTGCTCCCTCCCTCCCTCCCTCCCTCCCTCTCTTTCTCTCTCTCTCTGTCATCACTGCCGCTCACTCCCTCCCTCTCTTTCTCAGTGTCTCACTGCCTCTCCCTCTCCTTCTCTCTCTCTCTCTCTCTCTCCCCCTCTCTCTCTCCCCGCCGAGGAGCGCAGCGTCAATAGCGGGCCCATCTGCTCCCATACATCACGCTCTTCATTTCGGTTTATTAGCCGGGATAAATCATAAATATTTCATTATCCATCACGGGCGGCTGTCGCGGGGATCCCGCGCGATTCATCACCGCTGCCCCCTCTCAGGACTCCGCAGCCCCGCAATAAGCTCTCCAGTCTATTAAACAAGATTGATACAGTGTGTAAATTTAGATATCGGGGATTTCTCCACACACCACTGCTCTGCGCTGATAGGCCATGGTAATGGGGGTGCGAGGTTGGGGAGGGAAGAGGAGGGGTGGGTGGGGGGGTGGGGGGGTTGCGGGGGGTGGTAAGGTGTTAACAGCAGTGATAGCGCATTTACAGTTAACCCCCCCCCCCCCACCCCCAACCCCCTCAATCCATTTTTAAACCAAAATGAAACGAATAATTTAGTCACACCAAACGTACCTTTGAATCTGAATGTTTTTTTTTTTCTCATGTAAATTAGGAGAAGAATATAAAAATGTGTTTTACATGCCTCCGGTAAACCGGCTTGGTGGGAACACTCGGAATAAATATAACTCCTCCCTTTGGTGCTCAATCATGACTCCGGGAACGAAGGTTTAAGAAGCGACGTAAAGCGGCGTTAAACAGGACAAAACACCCCCTGTCGAGAGCCTGTTTTGTCTCCGTGTACGTGGAGGCAACTTGGCAGCGACCAACAACCCATGCTCGGGTTTTTTTTTTTTTTTTTTAAATCAAGGGCACGCGCCGAAGATTCCGTGGGGACTTAAAGCGCACGATGCGGAACAGCACTTCGCCGGTTAAAAAGAAGGGAAGTGTTGGGAAGCGCGTTATCAGGACACAGTGCCGTCGGCTTCCCAGCCTCTCTCCATTGTTGTGGTGCCGGCGGAAGATATGGGCGAGTGGCTTCCTTAATTAAAGCGATAAGAAGCCTAATTGCGTCGGGGTTTTTGTTTTCGGTGCTGAAGGAAAGCGGCGGCGCGCAGGCAATTAACGAACCGAGGAAGTGGCGAGCGCGAGCCTGCGCTGGACGTCAGGGTCCCGTTTGATGCGTCCGCAACAGACTCATTTAACTGATAATGACGGCGGCCTCCAGAATCTTCCGTCTTCTTAATAGAGGAAGAAATAGCCTTGGCGTGATGAACTCCGGTCTGGACAATGCTTTGGTGCCCTAAATAATAGTGTCTAAATAATCAGTGAATGCAATTAAGCAGCCACTTCAGAACACAGCTTTACAGATGAATTAGCAGCAGTAAGGTCTGGGAAAACAGTAATTATCCAGACGACAAACTAATTTAGGCATTGCTTAATCGATAAACAGCGCACAAACATTAACAGACGGCGTAGGTCTGTACGTTAAGGGATTTCCTTACTCAGAAAACCACGTCATTATGAACGCACTATCAGCAAACAGGCATCGGTTGGTTTTATAAAATGGCTGACTGGTCCATGACTTGAATTTTATTTTGTGTTACACATACACACGTACATATGGACAGACGTTCACATGTACACAAAGCATTATAACACACACACACACACACACACACATTCAAACATACTGCACACACAAATGAACCCTCTCATGCTTTCAATCGTGCACCCTGTCAGAGCACTGCTGCAGCAGGTCTCCAGTGTACTTGTTCACTGAGACACATGCGCACAGGCATGTAGAGCTTGGCTTCTGTCAGGCTGCCCTTTTTAAATACTGTCCTGCTTTCTCACCCTCCAGACCCCCGCTTCCCCCCCCCCGTCCCCACCGTCCCCACCGACTCCTCCCCCCACCATCGACCATCCCCATCCCTAGACTTCTTGCCAGTGATATACCCGTGGTATACCCTTGGAGACAGCAGACTGTGTGTCGGTGAGTGCGTGCGTGTGTGTGTGTGTGTGTATATGCGTGTGTAAAAGCAAAAAAAGTGCGTGTTTGCATACGTGTTTTCTTTCATTTGGGGCAAGTGAGTGTGAATTTGTGTGACTTTTGTGTATCTCTGTTCATGTATTATGTGAGATGAGCATATCAAACCGCTGTCCTCTTCAGAGGACTCGATAACAGACACACGCCTGCTTCCATGGAAGGCAGAGAATCTGCCTCACGCATTTACAAAACTGTTTAACCGAACGGTTCACATATGCGATCCCGGCCCGCCTCCCTCTCCATTTCACACCGTTCCGTTTGTCGAAACGAAAGCCCTTATCTGTGCTCGACTGATGAGGCCCGCTCATAACCGATCACACTTATGACAATAACAATAAACACGGCCCTCAGTCAGACGCATGAATATTAATGGAAACATTAAAACGGCGAAAGTTAAATGGAACAGTTAATGAGGACGAATGGCGGACGATGCCCACAAAATGGCCGCTCCGATGTTATTTATCTTCCTTAACTTTGGTCATGGCTCTTTTTTTGTGTAATTAATATTGTACATAAAAGCACTTTGCACTTGGATGAGCGATCTAATTCGTCTCTTATAAACGGGGATTAAAGGGGGGGAAAAGGCGACGTTAATGTTTACGGTAATGGAATTCACCGTGCGGCTGTGCCGTGGGTTTTTGCATCTCTCATCTCAGGCAGCTATTGATTAGATCCTCCGGCCTCTGCTCGACTCGCCACGGCGACAGACAGACTCGCGCCGCGTTGCCAGAGCGACTGTACAATCAGAACAACAATTAAAAAATCAGAACCACATAACTAAGGCGACTTCTGAGGGGGGGGGGGGGGGACCACGTCACTACAGTAACAGCCGGACCCGATTACATTTTCGCGGTTACCGTGCAGACGTCCCACATAACTACGGTTACGGCGGAACCAAACATCGTCACCACGGTAACCCGCCTATATGATTGCCAATATTCCCTCAGTCAAATATTGGCCTGAACACAGTGAAGCAGGCTAAGGTGGGAGAGTGTGGTTGTGCCTATTGATGACATCATTGAGTTTGGGGGGGGGGGGCGTGGTGTTGGGGGAGTAAATGGGTATATGTAACGTCTATTTAATACTATTAAATGCAGAATATGTATCAGATTAATGGCATTTAACACACAGTAACCATATAAGAACCGGAATTTGTTGGCCATTAACACAAAGGCTTTTTACAGAACAGGCCGTATCCAACAAATATTTTTTGACTGAAATATATTTGAAACTGTGTAGACCATTCCCTAACTCCACAATCAGACTATATCACCTCAGAAAATCCACCCACAATCAGGCCACATCATTCCATAACTCTACAATCATCACAGTAAGGGCAGAATCAGAACACTACCACTGCACAGTTCAGCGGGTGATCTGTTTGCCCCATAATCCCTCAGCTCTAGAAAAGCATTCGGGAAAACACTGATTTGGATCCCTATTTTGTCCATGATTCCTCATTATCTAGTACAAAAATATCCTTGACAACACAAATGAAAAGCAGAAACAGAAGCAAACAGTGGAGCAGTGTGGAACAAACCTCAGCACATTCCATGGCTCTTTTCTAAAGGATCTGCACATGAAGACAACGCAGTCCATGATCACAACGAAAGCTTGTGCCGGTGACACCCAGATCTCACCTCTCTTGCTGACCTCGGCTGCCCACTGCGATCTGCGTGGTGACTCACTCCCACCCCCCTGGGTGCCGTGTGAGTGCTTCAGTGGACCGGCCTGCCAGAGGGTCTGAGGACCGCTCAGTCCCTGCACAGTTTTAACCCTTTGAAGAGTAGGTTTTCTGGAATGTTTTTTTCCCCTCAACATTCTAAGTCAGTGTTCTAGAACTCCACTGCTTTCAGTTACCAGCAGTGATTGTTACATCACCATTGGAATGTTCAGTTAAGAACATTCTAATCGCATATTTGTGATCTTTGAAAGAACTGAAGATGTACCTTTTTAGTACTTTTTTTTTACTGGAGTCACATAACGATTTAATTTTACAATTCTTTGTTGTTACCTTGTCCCCTTTTTTCCTTGCATTTCCACTTTGTTTATTCATGAAACCTATTTAATTTATTCCCATTTTACTTTTTTTGTGAAGCACTTTGTGTTGCACCTTGGTGTATGAAAATGTGCTTTAGAAAAGACTGATTCCCTGCTAAGCTGAGGGGCAATGGGGCAGCCAGGGGCTCAGACCCACAGAGTAGATGTTCTGCTTCTCTGGGCGCAAAGCCAACAGCCTGAGAGCTGCCAGTATGTTTCCTTCAGGACATGAAGACTGCGCGCAAAGACTGACTGCAGCTAACCTCCATCCCGGGCTCAGGTTGCGGTAATTGGTTTTATCTCCATTTTCTGACCATTTTGCACCGAGAGTGAGACAGTAGAGCAGCACACACACACACACACACACACACGCACCCACTCGGACATGGGCACATACACACACGCACAGGCACCCATACACACACACAAGCACACACACACATCCACAGAGAGAGAGAGAAAGAGAGAGAGCGACTGAGAGAGAGAGAGAGCGACAGAGAGAGAGAGAGAGGGGGTAGAGAGAGAGAGAGAGAGAGAGAGCTCTGAGCGTTGGTGGGCTAAAGAGGTCCTGTATGTGATGAATGTACTTGACATTCAGCTCTGCTCGTTTCCTTCCAGACCAGTGAGCATAGCGCCCCCTGCAGGGCTTCCTGTGCCTCCCAGACCGCTAACCTCTCTGCTGTGGGGTCATTTTCATGTTCGCCGCTTCAGCTCGTTCACAACATGAGAGAGGAGTTTCTTTTGTCTCTTTCGACACAAGGCGCACACACACACCGACACACATACACACACACACACACACACACACGCACACAGAAAACCTCAGGAGATCTTTTCTCCGTCTCTCTGGAAGGTAAAAGGTGATGTGCAATTGGGGCGGGGCGGGGGGTAGGTGCCAATTTCTGACACGGCACATCCCAGCAGGGCGCTGCTTCTGCGGGGGGAGGCGTGTGAGAATGGGGGGGGGGGGTGTGTGCCCATACCTGGGGTGGAACATGACATTGAACAGAAGGCGCGCAGTGTGACCTGAGATGGTGTGTGTCATTGCGATAGGGCGTTGTGGAGGGGGGATTTGGGGGGGGGGGGTGAGGGGGATGGTGCCCCTGGTACAGATGAGTAGTGTAGAAAAGCTGCAGGCACTAGGATCTACCTCAGATCCCAACTGACAGGTTACCTGGGTAACCGTGACAATCCGTTGCACCATGGCAGACACCTACCCCAAGCCCGGGGTGCGAAGGTGGGGGGGCGGGGGGGAGGAGGGGGGTTAAGGCACAAACACAAAATATACAACAACAAAAAAAACTCACAAGATAAAACAGACAATAAAAATATGCAAAGTGACCATGCTTACACGCAGGCACACACACACACACACACACATATATATGTTTGTATTGCTATACTTGTGAGGACTTCCCATTGACTTACATTCATTCCGTAACCTCTAACCCTAACCCTAACCCTAACCCCAACCACTACATGCCTAACCTTAACCTAATTGTAACCCTAACCCTAACCCTAAGTCCTAACCCTAAAACAACCTCTTGAACTTGTGGGGACCAGCAAAAAGTCCCCACCTTGCGTAGTTTTCCTGATCTTTCTATCCTTGTGGGGATATTTGGTTCTCACAAAGATAGTAAAACATGCCCACATGCACACACACTCACACACACGCACACACACACATACACACACACCAGTGCTCTTACACGCGTTAATCACCATCTTTCTCACACTCCCCCATCCAGTCTCATGACTGTCCGTAGTGCCTGTGCATCGGGGCCTGTGGACAGCTCAGCTCTGACCCCCCAGGTTAAGTATCGGGGGGCGGGCCGGTTCCTCAGTGACCCCCCCAGGTTAAGTATCGGGGGGCGGGCCGGTTCCTCAGTGACCCCCCCAGGTTAAGTATCGGGGGGCGGGCCGGTTCCTCGGGCCGGTAACCCCGGTTAACACGCCCTCCCCCGCCGGCGCCCGCGGCCCGCGGCATCCGCCATTCCCGTTATTTATGGGCGGCGGGGGCTAATGCGCGGTCCCAGACCGGTGCTTACCCGAGCACCGGCTATCCTTAAGAACCCGTCCATTAGTCATTAGCGCGTCCGGGCGGCGGGTGAAAAAGCGCTAATGTTCGTTTTCTTTTTGTTTTTTTTTGTTTTTTTAACACCATCTTTTCCTTGTTTTTTTTTCCTCTCCTCTTTTTTTTTTTTTAAAACATGGCACGCCATTGCCTGAAATGGTAATCTGGCTTTCAGTGGAACAGCTGAACTCAATGCGCCAGGTCTGTTTTTTTTTTTTTTTGATCCCACTGGCAGTAAAAATAAAGACGTTTTTTAGTGTAGCCATGGTTTAATGCTGGCGTCTGTGCTATTCTGGCTATATTAAAAAATAATTAAGGAGCACCTGAAAATAGCAAGCAAACAACATGGTTAAGATTGTCTCAAAGATTGTGTTAAAATATTCAGTGAGGAATAGCTACTAAAAGATCCTATCGATTAAGAATTAAGTTAATCTCATAGACACTGGAACTGCTGCACCCAAGTTTGAAGGCCCCCCCCCCCCAAAAAAATTTTTTTTTGCAGGTGCATAGAATATGCAGAACTTAATTGCAAAGACCCCCCCTCCCCCCAAAAGAAGTGCTCATAAACATAATGTATTTACTGGGATAGTACCCCCACCCCTCAGATTATCTGCAAATCTGGCGAAACCACTGCCCCATCCACCCCCCCCCAGAAAAACATTTCAGCGAGCATCTGTCATCTGACATCATCGCTTCCCAGTTTGAGGTTTTCAAGACAAGCCAGGATTCAACCATAATTTGTCCTACAAACGTTCTCTCTCATTAAATGCAAACAATAGTTTTCTCTTCAACACACCTTTTTCTATGAAGACAAAAAAATGACAAAAACCTTGCACTTACTGGCAAATCAATTCTAAGGATGAATGTTTGATGGAGCCCAGACTACAGTCTCTCTGTGAAGTCACTTTGTAAATTTCTCTCACAGAAGGTCAAGAGCTCAGCTCAGCTTGCCAATGAATCTACACCTTAATAGTAATTTCTTTCATTGGCAGACTAACCTCAAATAACCTGTCTTCAAACAAGGCAGTGGTGCAGGGGGGCACCCCACGTGTGTGGACAGGGGTCCGATGGACCCAGAGGTGTTTCCGGGGGGTAACTGAGTCTCTGTCCTGCAGTTTGGGCGATCCGTGGACACAGATAGCGGGCAGCGGACTCCTGAAAATGCGAGCAGGAGAAGCGAGAAGAGAACAACAAAAGGCAGCGGGGTGGGGGTGGTGGAGTCGGGGGGGGGGGCGGATCGATGGCAACAAACGAGGCTGGAGATGCACAAAGTGAGCACTCAGGACAGGGTGACAGATTATCCGCACAGGTGCCAGTCGCACCGAGGCCCGGGGTACTCACGCCATTAAGACCACTGCCGGGCTCAAGCTGGGGGGGGGGGGGGCGTATCGATCCAGGAGCCAGCGCCAAAGAGCTGCTCACATGGAGAGTGTGTGCTGAGGCAAGGGGAAGTACAGAGAACAGGAAAACAGAGAGAGAGAGAGAGAGAGAGAGGATGAGGAGCTGGGGAGAGAGGACAGGTAAGAGAGTGAGGAGGTGGGGAGAGAACAGGTAAGAGAGTGAGAAGGTGGGGAGAGAACAGGTAAGAGAGTGAGAAGGTGGGGAGAGAACAGGTAACACAGAGAACAGGTAAGAGAGTGAGGAGGTGGAGAGAACAAGTAACAGAGAACAGGTAAGAGAGTGAGGAGGTGGGGAGAGAACAGGTAAGAGAGTGAGGAGGTGGGGAGAGAGGACAGGTAAGAGAGTGAGGAGGTGGGGAGAGAGGACAGGTAAGAGAGTGAGGAGGTGGGGAGAGAGGACAGGTAAGAGAGTGAGGAGGTGGGGAGAGAGGACAGGTAAGAGAGTGAGGAGGTGGGGAGAGAGGACAGGTAAGAGAGTGAGGAGGTGGGGAGAGAGGACAGGTAAGAGAGTGAGGAGGTGGGGAGAGAGGACAGGTAAGAGAGTGAGGAGGTGGGGAGAGAGGACATGTAAGAGAGTGAGGAGGTGGAGAGAACAAGTAACAGAGAACAGGTAAGAGAGTGAGAAGGTGGGGAGAGAACAGGTAAGAGAGTGAGGAGGTGGGGAGAGAGGACAGGTAAGAGAGTGAGGAGGTGGAGAGAACAGACCCAGGAGTCACAGGGCACAAATAGGCTCAAATCTCCCTTCTGCTTTCAGGAACAGTAAGAAGGAGACCAGACTCAAGGCATGACTGGTGTTATCGAGGTTAACCGTTGTAAGCTGAATATTCTAACGCTGATGTAACAGTAACTACTGGCAACTGAAAGCAGTGGAGTTCTAGAACACTCACTTTGAATTTAGAAATAAAAAAACATTCCAAAAAAGAACTACTTTTCAAAGGGTTAAAATCACTTTAGCCCAGACGCTATTTGATACTCTTTTCAATGCAGAGCTGAGTTGAGACGGCAGTGTGCCCAGGGTGGATTTCAGCAGGGTGTGTGTGTGTGGGGGGTTGGTTGGGGGGTGGGGTGTCAGGGAAGGCTGCCGTGGCCCAGGGGGGAGAGGGGGAGATGGGGGGGGGGGAGCGCTGCCTGGCTGCTGTGGCCTGGGGACTCGTCTGCTGGGAGCTGATTGCGCTCTCTCTCATTATCCGGCCTGTGTGTCTAATGGAGTGTGACAGCAGCGCGCAGCGTGCCGGAACGCTGTCCCCCCCACCCCACCCCACCCCCCACCCCTTAATGCCAATTAAACCCACTCCGCCCCTGCTCTCCTCCTTCCCTCCCTCTCACCCTCTCTCTTCATCCGCATTCCCTCTCTATCCTTCCGTCTCTCCCTTTCGCCTTCATTCTCACTCTGTATCTCTCCCTCTTTCACTCTCTCCATCCTGCAGACCTCCTTCTTTTGCCCCACCTTTCCCCCTTTCTCTGTCATGTCATTTTTAAGTTATTTGTCCTTTATGAGCGGGAGAAATTAAATTAAACGTTATCTTGGCAGTTACATGCATTGGAAGGAGTTGCAACAAAACTAACTATAGTAGGATACAGAACCCAAAAACTCCTTAAGACTTAAACACAGATATAGATAAACATAGAACACAGAGCAGTAACATAAGTATTGTTATTTATTAAATACACAATATTAATTACTAGGTACCAACAATTATGCAGCTGAAAAATTGCACACACACTCACACACACGCACACTCGCACACACACACACAATACACCTACATTCACCCAAGCAAACAAAGCCCAAAATGTATCCCACTACACACACACACACACACACACACACAGAAGTTAAACCAGCGTAATATACACACTAGTGCCTGTGTCTGACCCAGGTAGATAAGAGCGAATGAAAGAAGCTGAAATGACACTTTCTCCATGTTTCTCTGACAAGGCCGGGTGGCTATGTCATTTCACAGGTCACTGGTCTTCCAATAAAGAACAATGTAGACAAACCGCGATTAACCATAATCCCCTCTATCGCACAGACCTAATTTACTTAACGGAAATGCCAATCTATCAACAACAAAAAAAGAGAAAAAACATTTAAATCTGAATAAACATGAAGTGTAAACCAATAGCATTTCTCTAATCTCAATTGGTTCAGACTGGCAAAGGCCAGCCACTGCATAGTGGGATGTAGTTTTAAGGGCATGCGTTTAATTCAGATGAGTCTCTGTGTGTGTGTGTGTGTGTGTGTGTGTGTGGGCATGTATCACTATCTTTGTGAGAACCAAATGTCCCCACAAGGATAGAAAGATGAGGAAAATTATGCAAGGTGGGGACCTTTTGCTGGTCCCCACAAGTTTAAGAGGCTGTTTTAGGGTTAGGACTTAGGGTTAGGGTTAGGGTTACAATTAGGTTAAGGTTAGGGTTAAGGATAGGCATGTAGTGGTTGGGATTAGGGTTAGAGGTTACGGAATGAATGTAAGTCAATAGGAAGTCCTCACAAGTATAGCAATACGAACATGTGTGTGTGCATGTGTGTGTGTGTGTGTGTGTGTGTGTACATTGCTTTAGCACATTGCTTTAGGGGAGGATCTGAGCTCTGTGCTCTCAAGGCCACCTTGATTCACTAATCAATGACAGAACTCAGTCAGTCGAAGAACTCAAAGAGTGAAACAGGCATATTGTATATGCATTTTCAAGTACGGACAGTAGGGCAGCAGTGTAGTATAATGGGTAAGGAACTGGTCTTGTAACCTAAAGGTCACAGGTTTGATTCCCCAGCAGTATAAATGGATGCATTGTAAATGGTATGTAAAAAGTTATGTAAGTCGCTCCGGACAAGAGCGTCTGCTAAATGCCTGTAATGTAATGTAATGGATGGATTTGCCTGGCAGTCAAGTTCTCTCTTAAATGCAGGTCACAAATAGCGTCAAAGAGAGTAAAAATACTAATATGGAGATTTTGTTTGTGCTTAGGAAACCCCATTGTAATATCATCCTGTGGGCACGTTCCCAGCCTGATATTCCAAGTGATGCAGAGCAGGTCACATGTCATGAAGTACCAGCATGAGTTACACCAAAACAGTCTGTAACTGGCCATAAGAAAGAACATGCAGCTGTAGTGACACAGGTGAAGATCTTCAAGCTAAAGGAGAATATCCCTCCTCTTAAATGAAATAATGAGTTCCTGTTCTGGGGGAAGTAGGGGTACATCTCTGTAACTACGTGACACAAAACAGGAATTCCACACACTGTGGATGCCACACAAATATATTTGTTTCTAGCACAAACTGAAAAAAGTTACATTTTTCATATTGTTATATAAAACAAAAACAATGATATTCTAATATATACAGGTTCATTCAAATATTCAAAAGAAATGCTTCAACAAATGTTTGAACATAATAACATAAACTGACGCAAAGGTGGCATGGGTAGCTCCAAAGTCTGTACATAATATATACATAGAATGCCATTTTTGCCGTCTCCCAATGAATTTTGGCTTTGGTGGATTTTTGTAATTTTTTAATAGTCTTTTCCTTATAGGAATCCTATAGAGAAAGCATTTTTTGTATTACTGAGCAGGATAACTGGATGAGCATATCTGCTCCAGTCTCTTGTGGACTACAATGCTCCCAAGGTTTCCAGGATTATTTATACCTGCTCCTCACACCTGTTCTTCTTTCTCCCCCTCACTCACACACACACACATACACACATGCATGCATGGATGCATTGACTCACACTCACACACATACACACACTTACACACAAACACACACACAAATGCGTACGCACACACACACACACACACAGACACACAGACACACACACACACACGCACCCACACACACTTACACACAAACACACACACAAATGCTTACGCACCCACACCCACACACACACACACACACACAGACACACACACACACACGCACCCACACACACACACACACACACACAGACATAGATGAGGTAAAAATTTAAGAAGCCGTATAGGAAATGAAGTGATCCGGCAGAGAAGCTACTGTGCTGGATGTCGAGTGACAGTCTAAAAATAGCCGGTGAAATGCTACCCTGACAGCCTAAGAAAGGTGAAAGACACTAATGATGTCTGGATTAGAGTCGCAGCGAAAAGGAGAAGAAGAAAAAAAAAAAAACCAGCCATCCTCATTATAGGTATTTTATCAGTTGCAGAGTGTTCTGGCGTGTTTGTGATTTTCTTTGTGTGCCTGTGGGGAGCCCTGTCTCTCTGCTCACTGCGGTGTGCGTCTGGCACGTGTGAGCGTGGAGTGTGAGGCCTGCCCCGTTGGAGTGTGTGTTTTGCTGAAGAATATAATGTTGAGATGTACGCACAGTGCTTCGCCTGTGTGAAAGAGACAGAGGGAGAGCTCTAATTATGTGTGTGTGTGCGTGTGCTGTGTGTGCATGCATTTGTGTGTGTGTCTGAGTGAGTGTGTGTGCATGTGTGTGTGTGTGTGTTTGAGTATTTATGTGTGTGTGTGCATGCATTTGTGTGTGTGCATGTGTGTGTCTGTGTATGCGTGTGTGTGTGAGAGAGAGAGTATTCATTTTTTGTGTGTGTGAGTGAGTGTGTGTGTGTGTGACAGACAGAGAGAGGGAGAGTGTGTGATGGGCTGGGGGGGGGGGGGGGGGGGCAGTAGGGGAATGCAGCAGCCCCTGTGGCGACATCTTGTCACAGACACAATGGGTCCCCTGACTGCAATGACAACCATTAACGAGGCTTCATCACCGCGCCCATCTGACCCTCTAATTAAGGCAGCGGTAGCCCCTGCCCACCCCTCCAAACGAGCCCAACCGGGCAGAGCAGCCCACCGCACCCCTACCCCTGCCCCTCGCACGTGCTTCATGAATAATTCATAAGCCGCTTCAGATTCCCGCCTTGCCCCCCCCCCCACCCCCCCCCCCCCCCCCCCCACAGCAGCGTTGCCCAAGAAACGACTGCGCCCCCTGCTGTCCTGCGACCTCAAAACCTGTGCCCCCCCCACGCTCCTGCTTGGGGATCACATCCCCCCCCCATCAAAACCAGTGGTTGTTATAGCTACCACTCTCATTAATATCACAAAATATATGGTTGTGTCATTTTAAGGAGCGCCCTGAGATTTGTGCCAATAAATGCAATTATGAATCTGAACTTGTGTATGAGAGAACAACAGAGAGAGAGAGAGATACGGAGAGGGCAACTGAAGGATAACTGAAGGATAAATAGAGCACGAGCTGTCAAAACAGAGAGGGATGGGGGAGAGAGAGAGAGAGAGAGAGAGAGAGAGAGGGAGAGAGAGACTTGGCTTTTAACGGTCCTATATTTACATTGTATTAAACTGAAGGCATGGTGGAAAGGCGAGCTATTAGCATGTTCGATTGTGAGTCACTCAACACTAACCAGCACAAGCAAAACCACAGCACCATGGAAAATGCAAATACTTACATAACTGCATAAGCTGAGGAAAGAACAATAACATTTTTTGTGGACTGTTAGTGCTAGCTCTCCTTTGTTTACATTGAACAATACCTTGTTAGTTGCTCATTTGCTGCAGAACTCCAGGAAGTTATAATGTAGTCTGAAGAAAGCAGAGAGAGAGAGACACACAGAGAGAGACTGAGAGAGAGAGAGTTAAAGAGAACAAAATTAGTCTGTCCAATCACTTGGACTAAAGCCATATACAGTAGGGTCTCTCTGGCTGAACAGACACCGTGACTGCATGCCAATGTAGCACAGCTCTTATTTGCAGTGTGCACAGGTCAGACCCGCTGGTTCAGTATTGGCCACAAGACAATAAGGCAACCAATCAAAATCACTGCTTTTAACATTATATTTGTCAATATTCGACACGTGCACGGCTGCGACGTCACTTCCTGTCAGTTTCTCTCCTCTACCTATTCCAACATAAGCAATGCCCCCTGTGAATTACCATTCATTCAATGAATGAAAAATATTTCTTACTGAACGTCATTTTCAAAATATTTTCATAAATGTACATTTATTTTTTTATTTACCTTGGCAATGAGACAAACGTTCGGTGCCATGGTTACGCGCGGCGCTCGCTCGCTCCGCGGCATTAGATACAGACGCTGAAGAGGTCGGATTGCAGTAGTGCGGTAACTGAAGCGTCCGCTGTTTTTTTTCTTTTTCTGATTGCCTCTTGGGATATTGATTTGTTTTAACCTACTTTAATACGAGAAGGCATCACGCCGGCTTTCCGTCGGCATCTCGCGGGGCCGCCACAGAACGATCGATGCGACCGCAGCGTCTTCAGAACCCGTCTGCGTAATCTCCTCTGCGGCTTTTTGAAGACGGTCGTCGGCTTTTATTTCCAATACACCGTGTTAAAACAGCGGGACAGGTGGGCACTTCTGCACAGGAAGCCTGAGCCTGTACTTCACAGCACTCAAAACAGCCATGTACTTCCTTCGTGCTCAATAAAAAACTCTGAATACCACGTGACATAAAAGCTACAGATATCCTGCAAACTTTACCGTGTGTTTATCTCAGAGACTGTAAAAAATATGGACAAAGCTACTGTGACGTCACCCATTGCCTCTCCGTGGGTCTGTAAAACACGTTTTGAAGCTCAATGGCGGGCGCGGCCATGTTCTCGATTTGGAGCCAAAACCATAGAGTTAAGCGGTCTTGTGATTTTTACAATGTGATTGACAGTCCGGTGCGGAAAAGCCCATCAACCTGAACGAACGATTGCAGAACGAACTTGAGGCTAGCTGACTGTCTGCCGTTATGTTTTAAAATATATGATCAAATGTTTACGGAGTTTAATTTCCATCCGTGACTGTAGCCTACTGTGTCATGTAATCACGTTATATGTATGACATTAATAATACAATTATGTTCAGTTATCTTCAATTTATGTTTCTCGGCAAAACGAATATGCTTAGCTAGCATATCAGCTTGCCAGTGAGCTAGGTAAGCTATCCGTGGTTAGCTCACGCATTAGCAATATGAACTACAGGGGAACATCGACTGCACTGATGGTCAATCAATCAGAGATGTGTAGACTACTGGTGATTTGACTAGGCTAATTTTTATATAACTGTCTGGTAGACCTGCTGTTAACCAAGCAAGTTATCGTCGTAGGTTTTCGCCACAGTCAGTTAATGAGCCATTAACTGCTACTACTCCATCGCCGTTTGTGGTGTTTACTTGCTGGGTGACGCTAGCTGACCGATCGTTCGCAAGTCACTTTTTACCGAATAAAAATTAACACTGTCAGCTCTGATTAACAAATCTACCAAGTATTTTAATAACTGATTTACAGGCGTGTAAATATGACAACGCACTTTGAAGAGCAAGTTTTCCACCTGTTGCATAAAGACAAAAATAATGTACATTGAATTTCTAATTATTATTATTTTCTTGTTAGCTTCTAGCTTTGTCACATTCGTGCAGCATAGCCCAGGTAGACATTTACGGAATGTACACGACTGACAAGCCGTCAAACACGTTTGACAGATGGAATATTTGCCGGTTAGGGTTAGCTAGCTAGTCAAATGGCTTGGTAGCCGAAGTTGCGAACTGTTTTAGCATAGGCTACTGGACTACCACATATAGCAAATAAGCGTTAGCTGATTACGCTTTCTGCCAACTAATTATTTGGTTAAGTAGGCTAAAGGAAATAGTAAAAATGACTCGGCTACCGAAAAACTTCAGAGGAGGATTATTTTATGGTCGTCTAGTGCAGCTGTAAATAGCACACGCCATAATGAAATCACCACGAAATGGGATGCCTGCATTTTCTGACTTCGCACAGGTGGACCGTGGCCGGAGCCGCAATGTCAAGGCCAAGAAGCGCCACCGCCCACCCCAGTGACCATAGACTGTTGCCCCTACTGTAGCTCAGTCCGCCGCAGTAATACGGAAGTGACGCAAGCTGTACCTCATTGGTCCAGAACAAATATTGGCACTGTGCCCAAATGACGCAATAAATCATGAAATCGACCCATGGACAGTCATAAGACGAATAAAATACACCTATTATGGCTATTTGTTCTTGTGAGAAAAAATTATTGACTTTGTATTTTGATCGCATTTGTACCGTAGACTTACATGGAAACCGGATATGAAAACACCTATACTGGAGCCATCCGTAGTGGCGCTAGTGAGCAACCAGGAACTACGACACCAGGAAATGAGCTTCAAAAACGAAGTCTGGTTCTGGCCGCTTGGTTTATCTCTGTAATAGGGGCCACAAGTCTTCTAACATAATAACACCACACTACTAGAGTGTAGAGCATTTTGGCCCGAACATTTTGATTATTAAACCCATATAGTTACTGTAAAATGTCTTATCGTGTTAGCCTGCACGTGAAGCATACCAAAACTATTATCAGCAATCTGCCATGATCGTTTATTATTATGGGTGTTGTTCAGCTTCCTTGTCGAAAATGAAACATTATCTCCTCCTCATTCAGTTTTGGAACTACCCATGCCACCTCTGCATCATTTTATGTTATTATATTCAAACATTTGTTGAAGCATTTCTTTTGAATATTTGAACAAACCTGTTTCTACTTGGTAAGTTTTTTTTTTGCCAAGTTGGCTTAAGGTTGGAAAGCTGTATAGAGCTACATCACACCATTAATATGAGCTAAGCTGACATTTGGAAGACTGCCAAGACCTTCATTCTGCCTGTTAGCAGAAAAAAAAAAACAGTGGTTTGAATGGACTTCTATTGTGGCTTTTCTCTTTGATTTAGATGTCTTTGAAATCCTGCAGGGTATAATACAAGAGACACCATTTTAATTTTAGGTAATGGCTTATACTGCCTTTCATAAGCACTCTTTATCTCAGATAGTCTGTTAACATACGCTCTTTGATATTTAAAAAAAATGACATGTTCAAGCCAGAATATGGGGGAAAAAAAATCTGGAATAAACACCTGCATATGTTTCAGTGTAAATGGATTGCTTAAAGTATCTGGATAAGCAGTGTCAATAAGTAATATTTATTATAGAAAGAAATATCATCTTATCTGCAGTGTTGCAAAGGTCAGGCTGATATGCACTACGAGAGCATCTTAGAGGGAATTAGGGGTAAGTAACAGAAAAGCCTGTTAATACACAGCACCAAAGCTGGGCTGTTTAGAGACACATGTTCTGTGAGCTTGAGTGATAGAGCTGCCCTCTACTTCCAAAGTCTGTGACAGAACAAATTTCAGACAAAAAGGTCAGGGATGTACATGTACATACGTAAACAGACAACAAAGATACACACACCACACAACTTCACACTCACTTGCACCAAATTAAAGAACACACATATGCAAACACACACTTTTTGTTTTGCTTTTACACACAGAAACACACTCACACACATGCATGCATGGGTACACACACAGACACATGCATGCACATACACACACACACACACAGACCCACACACACATACACTCACACACACACACACACACACACACACGTGCGCGCACACACACACACACACAGCCTGCACGCCTCAGTGAACATTCTGCACACAGTCAGAGGAAAGTGGGAATTAATTGAAGGTGAACGGCAGACTCCTTCCCTCCGTCCCCCTGGGATACTCTAACTTCCTTCAGCCCTCCTCTCTACCCCCCACCCCCCCTCTCTCTATATCCCTCCCTCTCTTTCCCCCTCCATCACTCTCTCTCCCTCCATCCCTCACACACTTACTCACTATTTCATTATTTCTTGCTCCACTGCATCTGTGCTCTTATCAGCCCCCCCCCCCTCCCCCCTCCCGAAAAAAATAAATAAAATCAAATAAAATATCTCTCTCATTATCTTCACCCTATTCTCACCAGGCCCCTCTCACTTCCTCTCTGTGGACTCAAGCACCCTCCCATCAATTATTTGTGTATGTGTGCAGTCTCTACTTCCTGCTACCCCCTCCCCACCCCCCACCCCCCACCACCATACCCTCTCCATCTCATTTTCCAGAATGGTGGCAATGTTGTCAGACAGTCCCCAAGGCACCTTACTGTCTCTCTCTCTCCCTTTCTCTTTCCCCCTCTCTCTCTCTCTCTCCTTACCTCTGTCCCTTTCTTGCTCTCTCTCTCTCTCTCTCTGTCTCTCTCTCTCTCCCTCCCTCTCTTTCTCTCTCTCTCTCCGATGTGCCATCACGTTGGTCGTTAGAGATGAGCTGCTGTTGTGTGAGAGGGCTAGCCCTGAGGAAGGGCGGCTTCGATGTCCCAGGGATCCTCAAAGGGAGGGCAGAGGGGTGAGGATGGTGGGCACCACCAGGGGGAAACAGCCCCCTCTCTGCAGGTCTAACAAGAGCTCCCCCCCCCAAGGTAAGACCGATTGTCTGGCAGTCGGAGGGTTGCCGGTTCAAACCCCGCCCTGGGCATGTCGAAGTGTCCTTGAGCAAGACACCTAACCCCTAACCCCTAACTGCTCTGGCGAATGAGAGGCATCAATTGTAAAGCGCTTTGGATAAAAGCGCTATATAAATGCAGTCCATTCACCCTTCCCTCCAGGGTTACCCAAGCATGCACGCCCAGGCCTCCAACACAGCGTACAGTTGGCCACACCCTGGGATAGCTGGTAAATGGACTGCATGTATATAGCGCTTTTATCCAAAGCGCTTTACAATTGATGCCTCTCATTCGACAGAGCAGTTAGGGGTTGGTTGTCGTGGATAGGCACTTAGCAACAATATTAGCATCGGAACAAAATCTAATCGTTCACGGAAGATAGCGGGTCATTGAAAAGGGAGACGTATCGTTTGGAAAACTGACAAGAACAGCGTGCTGTAATCAGATCAAGAGTACCGCTGGCATTATTACTGGGCATTAGCATAATCTGAGGTTCATAGCAGCTAAACGAGAGCGGCCTGTTATAAAATTAAGACGAAAGGATTCATGCTATGAAAATGAGAGTATTTTGATGTCACTTCCAAAGTCTTGAACGTGCTGCAGTGTAGCAGTTTACTTGCGTTTCCTGATGCTTTCTTATCAAAAGAGCCTCAAAGAGCCCTCCCCCAGGGAGACATACCTGCCCCCGCCTACGGTCACCTGCCTCACTTCAAAAAGGCTCATATCTCTCCTCTCTAACCCCTCCGACCCCCAACTGCAGCCTCATTCCCGCCCCACCCCCCAGCCCTCAGACCCTGTGTTCTACATCCCATAACCTAACCCTGCACCCTGATTTTGCACACGATGACGATGAGATGAACTTCACTTCAGTGGTGTTTATGATCCGGGGTTTTGAGAGTGTTGCCTGCCGCTGAATTTTAAGGACTGCACCGTGAGGGCAGAGTCTTACTCTTCGTCTGACGCACTATTTCCTTTTCCTCGGCTTTCAAACCAACGTCCTCTCCGTGTCCTCTGCGGCTTTTACCTGTCAGTCTACACCTTGACTCTACACACGTCCTTTTAAAACTGCTGGGTCCCTAAAAGACCCCTCACAATGCCCCCCCCCGTCCCCCCCACCTCCTCCCTCCCACCCTCCCGTCCCATCATGCCTCAGTGTCAGCCCATCAATTGATTTGATTCAAAAGCCCCTGCAGTGAACTGGCACGGTCAGACACACTCACACAAGGCAATCCATCATGGAGACTCAAACACTTAGTGTGACAGCATGTGGGCGGCTGGGGGGGGGGTGTGGGGGGCATGGGGGTGGTTGTGGGTGCGATGAAAACATCGAACCTGTGTCACCGCCTCTCCCCCGATTCACAACCCAGTCGAAAATCTGCAGCGGGACCTGCCAACTCCTACTCTCACTGCTAAATCAATACAGGCCGCCCTCAAAATCTCAAACACGTGTGCAATTAGAGGGATAGGCGGACAAGTGACCAATAAGCACAGCCGGCCGGCCGGCCCGTTTGCGCTCTTCTATTGTTTAAATGAGTTTGAAAGAGCTCCTCCCCTGAGCCTTGCTAATTGGCCGTCCTGTCAAAGGTGCGTGCGACGCTGATTGTCTTCCCCCCCTGCACCCTGAGGGTCACACTGTGCTTTGCCTTGTGTTGTCCTTCCAGGACGCGCAAAGCCACTCAATGTTCAACGACACCCGCATGTCAAAAACAACACACACATATATATATATATATATATATACATATAAAGGGGCAAGGGAGGGGTGGGGAAGGGAAAAAATAAACTTTTTGAAAGATAACAGAAGATTCCACGCTGGCGCACGCTGTCACACGCCGCACTGACGACGCGGAGTGATGATGACAGCAGCACGCGACGCGCCGGAGCGTTCCGACGGGAAAAGCGGAGGGGCTCGTTACCGCGACGCGCGGACACGGTAACCGCGGTGACGGATAGCAGCGCAGGCCGGGGAGAGAAACGACGAGGGGAACGGTGCACCGCTGTGCCGCGTCATCGACTGCATTTGCAGCCATAACGATGTGTTCCCCACATAAAGGATTTCACGGTACGTGCAGTACGTGCGCTCACTCTCCTGAAGGGGTGAGCGGTCCAATATTAGGCAAAGGACAAGGGCTGTTGTGGTGAAGTAGCCAAAAAAAATATTTGATAAAAATAGCGTTGATGAAAGTGCAAGTGAAAAGATCATTTTGCGGTTAAATGATAAAAATGTCCTCAGGTAATGGCCTATCAGCTTTCAGCTTCTTTTAGCCATTTTGTTAAAAAAATTCTGCTTGTTTTTCAATAATGTTTCATCTGTGATTTATCCATTTCAACCAATCAGAGGGTTTTGACCAATCAGAGTGTAGAGAGTCTTGTGATCTGATCAGGCGGTTCGGTGACTGACAGCACATGGTGGCTCCGCCCATTCTGGGGCCAGTGAAGCCTCTCCTTGCCATCAGTAGGGGACAGCAGCTCATTTTGTGATGCCACAGGCGGGGGAGGGGGGGAGGGGTGGCGATGGTGCAAGGTAAGACAGGAAGCGGAGGAGGAGAAATGCAGAGAGGAAGGGCAAGAGAGAGAGAAGAAATGGAGCAACAGCAGAAAAAAAGAGAGCAAGAGATACAGAGGCAGGGATGGAGGGATGTGGGCAGCAGTAGTAGTATAGAGGGTAAGGAGTTGGTCTTGTAACCTAAAGGTCACAGGTTCGATTCCCCAGTAGTACACTGCCGTCGTACCCTTGAGCGAGGTACTTGACCTGCATTGCTTCAGCATATATCCAGCTGTATACATGGATGCAATGTAAATGCTATGTAAAAAAAAAAGAAAAGTTGTGTAAGTCGCTCTGGATAAGAGCGTCTGCTAAATGCCTGCAATGTAATGGGGGGGGGGGGAAGCAGAAAAAAAGAGAGAGAGAGAGAGTACTGCTCCCGGGGCAGGTAGGACAGCCGGTCGCGGCGGCGGCATCAACCTGCGGGTGTCGAAACAGAATTCCTCCAGGGGGGACGCAGGGGTCCCCCGCACTTGTCATTTTTTAAATAAAGAAGCTATTTAGCAGAGAGAGAGAGCGGTCTAATTTTCCACTCTGACGGACAGGCGGGCGGCTATTAGCCGAAGGTGGCGCGGATCGCGCGCGGAGGCCTGAGGTGCCTGCGTAATGAAGCGGTTCCAGCGATTAGCGAAGGGGCTCAGGTGGAGGAGAACACCGGGCCGGGCCCGCACTCACGACTTGGGCAAAAGCGTCTTCGCTCGCGAGCCGGCGGCGGCTAACGGGAAGGACGCTTCCTGTTTCTGACTCGGCTGAGCTGCCGAGAGCCTGACCCAAAAAAAAACAAAAAAAAAAAAAAAACGCAGGTATTGTTTGAGTAAACAATTTCACGCTGTCACAGACAGACTGAATTTGACTTTTTGGGCTTTCTGGTTTGAACATGTCATGAGGCCTTTTACACAGTCATTACATTTGCATTTCTTTGGCCAAAAAAAAACATTTAAATTGGTCCCATAAGCAATGGTCGCAGTTGATGCAACATTAAGAATTTTATAGTTGCCTTGTGCGTCTAGACCCTTTTTTTAAATTACATTATTACATTTTATTTGGCAGACACTGTCATCCAAAGTTATGCACAACAAGTGCATACCGAAGGTCACTGGAACAACTACAAAACACAGGTCCGATAAGGTACAGCATTCATTATTTGTTTTTAATGCAACTAACCATCAAAGCGCAAACATCAATTAAATGTCGATAAATTTACAACCCCCTTTATGAAAAGGAAGATGGAAAATAACCAGTTTGACGGCACAGCAACAGTCTTTAAGACAGAAAAGCACGATCACAGAGCAAAAACCTGGCAAGCTTGGCTTTCAGAATCAGAGTAGCATCATACAACCGATGTTTTTACTGCAAACGATATCCCCTCCAAGTTAACTACGGCAAACCATCTTCTGTTGATGTGGGTCACTGACCCAAGGAAAGGACTGCATCATGAGGGAACGTCCATGCCACGGATCTCTGATTAAGCAAAACAACAGCCATGTTGATTCCACATGTCACGCAATAACATAGTTGTTTACAGTATTAATTTGTAATTTGTCCTTTCAGCTGTGTTAGTTTGTCAGTTTTGCACACAAAATGGCCGACAAACAGGCATTCGGGTTTCGAAAGACTGCAAGCTAATCTTTTTTCTCTTAACTAATTTGAATGGTGTTCGCATAGAGAAGCCTTCCCCCCCCCCTGATGTGAGCAAGACGTCCCGTCGTCATAAATGCTCAGGACAGGAAAGGGAGGGGGCCGGTGAGGAGGAGGAGGAGGAGGAGGAGGAGGAGCGCGGTCCGAGGGACGCAGGAACCAGAGCGTGCGCTCGTCCCGCCGTCCCTCCCCGCCCGGGACTCGCTCCCGGCGCCAGCTCGTTCTGGCACCGTCTCTGCGACGCGGGC
Source organism: Anguilla rostrata (assembly GCF_018555375.3). Classification (NCBI taxonomy): domain Eukaryota; kingdom Metazoa; phylum Chordata; class Actinopteri; order Anguilliformes; family Anguillidae; genus Anguilla; species Anguilla rostrata. The sequence goes on from NC_057937.1 coordinate 55,590,376, forward strand.
GCTCGCAGCCACCAGCTGGCACTCACGGCCCTCCGACGAGGACCGCTCAGACATGGCACCCGTTCAAAAACTTTTCGCTTCCCGACCCCCCGTCCCCCCCCCGAAACCCCTACGCTGGCGACGAGGATGGCACGTTCCTCGCGGTGCGCGAGGAGAGGAGCTCCCCTTCCGTTTTCGAAGGAGTAGTATCGTCAAAAGGGCCGTCCCTCCACCCAGCGAAGAGGCGCGGCTAGAGCTGGCACCTTCAATCACAGCCTCAATCTTACCGGGGACTCCAGCGCGAGAGCATCGCCGCCGCCGCCGCCGCGGTTACCGGCCGCGCTCGTCTCACCGCTGCCTCGCAGCGTACGGGGGATTCAACGCGGGATCCACTCGTTTGAGATTTTTTTCTTATTAATTTACTTCCTTTTGGGGTTTTCCCGCCACGGCGCACTCGAAAAGCGCTCACGGACACCGTTTTTTTTTTTGTTTTTTTTTTGGCGACATACATCGGGCGCCTGCTTTCGCCCTGACGCCCTGGGAGGGTAGCGTACGGCGGTAATTTTCGGGCAGACTCCGGGACCCACGCGGAGAGAGGAGCGGGCGGGCGCGGCGCCACCCTGCCCGCTGGCAGTTGGCCGCGCTCTCTCAGCTCCCCGGGACACCGGCCAGCCGGGGTTCGCCGGAGCTGGCCCCCTCGTCGCGGACGGCAACAGTTGGCGGCGGCGCCGCTTTTTGGGGCTGGGTGCCGAAGAGGCGTCGAAAACCAAAACCGCGTACGGTAGCGGGAGAGACGGAGACACGATCCCTCTCTTACCGTGGGAGAGGGAGGGGGGGAGGGGAGAGGGAGGAGGAATCGGCAGAGCTCCAGAACATGTGTGGAGTTGGCACCAGATGAGGATGTCTTGGCAAGCGCCCCATTCCCAAACCCACCCCCCCCCCCCCGCCGCTCTTGCCCCGCTTGGAACACATGGCACGTGAGTGGCATCTGGCCCGTGCCAGCACTCAGCAGCTGCTCTTTGTCTATGCCAGTTGGGACACTTGGCACCGCCACTTCATCAACTACCTGTGGCTCTCTCGGGCATGCGGGGGGGTGGGTAAAAAGGGGGAGGGGGGGGTTGGTGATGAGTTATTCTGTGCTGCAGCTGCAAACTTGATTCCTATCCAAGAGATACAGCGCCTGCAATTCTCTAAACAACCTGGAGGGGGAGGGGGGGGGGGTGTCTCATGATACGAATGAACTTCACTTAACGAGCCTTCATTACCGCCATTGGGCTGAAACCAAAGCTTTGCGTGAAGGGGGGAGCGTTTTTAACTGTCAAGATGGACGGCAGATGAGGCGGAACTGGAGCATGGAGACAGCCTCGGAACTGTTCCAGACATTAAAAAAAAAAAAAAAACACAGACTCTTTCGAAGGGATTTTTCATTAAAGAAACATACATTGTTTTCCACAAAGGACACCCATTTCATTTTTGTTTGAATGTACTTTTTTTTCTAAAGAATACAGGACATAACTCCCGATTTGTTTCTCAAGGATGCGTCCCTGATAGAAGGATTTCAGCCCAATGCTGAAAGCAGTGGAGGTAGCAGGGAAGTCAAAAACTGCAAAGTGCAGCTGGGACATTGTGTTCCCGTGGAGACCAAAACTAGCACTATCCTGGGTTTCAATGTTTGTGAGAGACATATCTAGTCGCTTCATTTGCTTGTTGGGGCATGAATGGCAGCTAAGTAACATTCAAATCAGTAACCACATGTGTTTCATAATGGGACGATTAATGCCTACCATGAGAGGCTAGAGTTAACCTGTCCTGTGTGGCCCACAAAGCCCACACCATGCTCTTTACCTGAGGCGATTGCATCATCGCTATCAGCAGCGAAGGGCATTGGTTGGTGGCAGAAGTCTGGTTTGGTGTGAGCAATCTGAGTTCCATCGGTTAAACGTTGCTTGGCGAAGAGTCACGAGGGAGAGAAACTGAAATATTCCGGAAAATTCGGGGGCTCTCTGAACGATTCTCAGGAGTTTCACATCAATCCCAGAGCGTGACACCGAAATCGATTCGCTGACGACGGAGAGCGGTTTTCACAGGAAGTGCGCGGTCTTTCGTTTTGATTGAGGGATCCCTGAGATCCACATCTCTGAAGTCAAAGTTTTGCCTTCACAAGACTGCTGTGATCTAACGATGAGTTAAATTGGCTGTTTTTCGTGTTTTTGTTTGTGTGACTGTTGTTAATTCACAGTGCAAATAAACGCTATTTTTGCAGCCAAAACTAGGCTTTTCTGTCAAGGTTTAAATGCAAGGAGAATTACCAAGTGGGACTTGATGCCATCTGTGAACGGGCAGATTTCTTTAGGGCGGGGGTGGGGGGGTGACCCAGTTTTGCCAATGGCCATGTCCAACTGTTCCACGTCCTGAGCATATGGGCAGTGTGCGTGGGGGGTGGGGAGTGTGTGTGCAAGTGAGGTTTGACACCATGATGGGCTGACAGGCTCCACATAGAAGGCGTGACACACAAACCTGTTACACGTCTGTTCTTTTCCTTCAGCGTGTGTGTCATATCCATCACACTGCAATGGAGGATTACAGTGTGAAACACACCCAGTGTCTCCCCCCCCCATTCTATAACACTGGCTGAAACTGTGTATATTTGTGTATGTTTGCGTGTGTGTGTATGTATTCACGTGTGTGTGTGTGTGTGTGTGTGTGTGTGAGTGTGCGCATGCGTGTTTGTGTGTGTGTGTGTGTGTGCGTGCGTATGTGTGTGTGTGCATATACTCATTTACAGTCACATGTTAAATTGGCGTGGAGGGGCTTCACGCCCCCCCAAAAAAAGGCTGTGGCGTTTGCCTGCTCTTCCCACCCCGGGACACAGGGCTGGAAGGGACATCCTCTGTCCCCGTGGTAACGGGCTGAGTGGCAGCTGAGGCCTGGAGCTGGCAGGGCCGGGTGGTTGGCAGGGGCGCTGGGGGCCTCACAGATGCCCAGCGTCGGTAGGGAGCAGGTGTGGCTGGTTTCAGAGCACAGAGCTCCTGTCACCAGAGACCCCGGGTGTGTTAAGGGCATATGGGATCATCATCACCATCATCATCATCATCATGGTTTAAGCTCCATATCCTTTTATAACGTCTGCGATCAGTCAACGGCAGTCCTCTGCTTCACATCGCCCCCTGCCGTCCCGTTCCTGGTGTCCTGAGGTTCCCCTTCTTTTCAAGATTTTAAAAATATTTATCACGTTTTTCTCTCTCATCCCTTTTCGCTTTTCGGTCTTGTGTGATGTCGTCGGTGCTTGGGTTTGTCTTTCCGCAAGCGCCGTCTCCAGAGAACTGCGTCCAGCCCTTCCCCTGAAGTCTTGGGTAAGGGCTTTTCTCAATCACATCTTTCAAACGTATTTCCTCTGAAGGTCTTTGACCTGTCAGTGACTATGTCAACATGCTTCACCTCTTTCTGATCCTTTTTTCATTGTAACTGGAGATATTACCCAACGTACAGACCCACACTTTACCGTCAGTGTGCGCGATTTCAAAAGCTCCGCTTTTTGGTTTTTGTTGTTCAGCCTTTTCATGTTGCACATCTACTCTTGCCTCATCGTCTTCACCCGCATGCGTTAAATGACCCGACTTCCTGGGATCTTCATCTTTTCTAGTTAATTGCTCGATGATTCCTTGCCTGATTTTAATGGTGCAATTTGGAGTAATTGTCTTGCCTGAGACGTGCTGTTTTCTCGCTGTTAATGGTTAGCTTTTCGCTGGCCCCCAGCACTTTTGTTTTGGAAGATCTCTTGAGCATTTTCATTCAGCGTCTTTGTTTATAAGTTTCATCGACATGTCCCAGTTTTCTGTTGTTCCACAGTCACGCCTGTTGTCCCACATATACCGACTTGGCTTGAGCCGTACATGTAGAAAAATAAAAGGCCTTGTATTGCGAGAGTTGGCGTTTGCCCCCTCTAGGCAAGCCTCACAGATCCTTCCCATTAATATCTGTCAGGTTCATCACTGCACGGTATAATTATCCCAGGGATACCACCTAATTATACTGGAAATTTGGAGCAATCACAATTAAAATGTACTGTTTGTCTCTCCTGCGAGCCACCGCAGACAGATAGAGTCTCGCTCTTCTCCGCCTGGAATCTGGGGCAAGTTCAAGTTCTCGCTGAGTTAGGAACTCTCAGCTCAGCCTTCTACCAAAATGACGTGCCCCTACCCCAATGCGCCCTGAACCCTTACTCCTATCAGCGTGAATTTTAGTTTAGAACTGAATTTCATCCGGTACCTGCTTTCAAGCCTGTGAAATTGACATAGTGCCAAATTTTTTTTTTGACTAATTTTTAATTCATTTTTATGCAACCTGCTCACGAAGATTCCCTTCCCCAGTGTTCCCATCTTCTGTCAGATCCCACAATTTCTTTGTCTCTCGTGTATTTTGATCATGTGGTCTGAAGGACGGAAGGTCCTGCAGAACCTGGGCACATTTCTCAGGCCTGGCATTTAAGGTTAAGGTGCTTCTCGGTCACAGAGAACGCACCGTAAACATAATCATGAAAGGTTGAGCAACAGAGGAACAGCAACACATTGCCTCACCGAACCATTTCCCCACGACCGTGTGGCTGAACCTGACAAGTAGGCTCACGCTGACGGACTGGCCGTCTTCCAGTGTTAAGTGCTCGGTGATCCTGATCCAGTTTCGTAAAAAGAAACGGGTCAAACCATGAACAGGCGCCTTCAGGTCCCCATAGAGTCCGGGGCAGATTGATAGTTTCTCCGTGCTCAGGTTAATATGGGTGAAAGTGATAACTGTGGGGAAAAGAATTGTTCTTCTCGGGCCTGTTTCTGATTTCGGGCCCCGTTCCTCTGGTTATTAAAGGCTTCAAGGCAGCCTGGGCCAGCTGATGGGTTTGCCTATAATGAGTTATTGATTCTTCCTTTCCTTCAACTTCCTTCGGGGGGCGGAGGGGGCAGAAATGATCTGATTGGAGAAGATGGGCAATCAGTCCTTTCCTGATTGGGCCTCAAAGACAGTGCAGGCTTTTAGAAAGAAGATATTATTGCAGCTTCACAGAAATATATGTAACTGAAAACATTATGGCCTTTTTTGAGATTTCTTTCTTTTTACCACGTTTTAACAGCATTGTTTGTGAATCCACAAAATTAATCTTTTTTTCTGGCTGTAATCCTTACATGGTGTGTTACCTTTTATGTATAATTAGTATTACGTCATAGAAATAACCTCCTTTGTTAATGTGAACAGGATAGAGCATTCTATGTTTAAACTTGTCCAAATTGCCTACACCAACACACTGTGCTTAAAATGGCAATCCAATGAAGTCTTACATCCTCTTCCTCGTTTGTATTTTTTCCACCGCTCCCCTTTTCTTTCCCACCTCATTTAGCATCTGTTTCTCTCTCTCTCTCTCACATACTTGGGATATGCCCCCCGTTTTAGTGTCATATCAAAGCCACATCCCTTTCACATCTTAAGAGACACATCTCCCTCACTCTCATCACTGCCTCTCCCTCCCTCCCTCCCTCTCTTTCTGTCTCTTACTGCCTCTCCCTCTCCTTTTCTCTCTCCCTTGGTGCCCCTCCCTTCCTCCCTCTCTATCTTTCTCTAACTGCCTCTCCCTCTCCCTTGGTGCCTCTCTCTCTCTCTCTCTCTCTCTCTCTCTCTCTCTCTCCCCCTCATCTCCTCCTCTCTCTGGTGTTTGTCTCCATCACCTCAGAGAGAGGCTGTCACTCCATTCCGGTGGTGTGTTCACACAGAGATGCTGCCATATGTTGTCTAGCCTCCCTGGGAAGAGGCAGCGGTGTTCCCACACCCCCAGCCCCCCCTCAAGCCCCCCCCCCAAAACCCACCCCACCCAATGCCCTACACCCCCAGGCCCCAAAAACTGTGACCACAAATGACCCATCGTCCATCAGCAGCCCAAGAAGAGGCTTTGGGGATAAACAGGGCACACTCATCCAGCAGTAAGTCGTCTCTTTTGTTAAAACTC
>NC_057937.1:55601343-55606343 GCF_018555375.3 Anguilla rostrata
ACTGCTACTACTACAACTACTGCTACTACTACTGCTACTACTACTACTACTACTACTACTACTGCTACTACTACTGCTACTACTGCTACTACTACTACGAATGCTACTGCCACTACTACTACTGTTACTGCCGCTACTACTACTACTACCAGTACCTGTTAATGCTACGATTACCACTCACTATTACTACTACTACTGGGGGGATTATTCAATCTGAGGCCACATTTATAAAAATGCTCTTGGATTTAAACATAAATGCAATCATAAGATCATTCCTAAGTTGTGCTTATGCTTGAAAAATAACTAAGACCAAAGAAAGTTGCTTACGTTGGTTAAAAGTGGAGTCTCTGCATCTTACACACCTGTGATATATGCACAGTGGGCTAAACCTTACATCAACTTCAAACTGAACTCCCATAGACGTGCTTTAAAATGATCCCTTCTTGTGAATGCAGCCAATAACAGCCCTTTCCTTCTAAATAAGGTTGCATTTTAACATTTCCTGCGCTCGTCATGCCCAGAATTCGTTATCAACATCTACACACACACACAGACCAGCTGATCTTCCACTGTCCTCCTATTTGCCTGTGGGTTGTCATGTAACACACACACACACACACATATATACACACATGCTCACACGCATGCACGCACACACATACATACAAACACGTGCACACCTACATACGCACACACACTCACACACCCGACACCTACACACACACACACACACTCACACTCTCACATACACACACACACGCACATACACACACTCTCACATACACACATGCACACACACACACCCTACACACACACACACACACACACGCAGGCACATACACACACACACGCACACACATACACCCACCCTACACACACACACACACACACACACACACATACACCCACCCTACACACACACACACTCACATACACACACACACACATACACCCACCCTACACACACACACACACACACACACACACACGCATGCACATACACACACACACGCACACACACTCACCCACCCTACACACACACACACACGCACACACACGCATGCACATACACACACACACACACACACACAGTCCCCACACAGTCTCACTCAGCCTGTGGGAAATCGCGGGCCTGTTTGGCTTGGCCACGGCCCCTCTGGTCCGGGGGCCTGTGAAATCTGAAATTAAACGCTTCGCCCTCCTGGACCAATTCAGACAGATAATTCGTTCTCCCTTGTAATTGTTTGTTTATTGGCACCCACTCAAGAGCAGCGCTGCAGAAGGGGCTTGGAGGAGCTGGTACAGGCCTGCCACGGAGCACTGAGGCTCGGAGAGAGGTAGGGAGAGAGAGAGAGAGAGGGAGAGAGAGAGGGAGAGAGAGAGAGAGAGAAAGGAACAGAGAGAGAGGGAGAGAGAGCCAGAGCGAGAGAGGAGACAAAGAGAGAAAGGAACAGAGAGAGGGAGAGAGAGACAGAGCGAGAGAGGGGACAGAGAGATAGCCAGTGAGGGAAAGCGAGAGAGAGGGAAAGAAACCTAGGCAGAAAAAGAGAGGTAGACAGAGAAAAAGTGACAGAGAGAGAGAGGGCCATGATGTGAATGATCTGCCAGTTAAAGGAAGTTTGGGGGTGGCAAACGTCACCTCAGTGATCATATGTGGGCAGCCAGTAACAGACTGCCTGGCTGTACTTAATGCCCCTTCACCTATTCAAGACTCTAGCTCAAGAAATCAGAAAAACAGCTGAGTTTGACTTTCAGGGTTATGGACAGGGTCAGTTTCCCAAAGCCACTGCACTGTGGTATTGATCTGATCACTGCAACCCACAGGGAGACCACCCCAGCAGGGGGCGCCATCTGTTTTAAAGCAGCCCTCTCTCTCCCGCTGCCCCCCTCCATGCTTACTGTACTCCATATGCCCCCCCCCACCCCCCCATGTCCGCCTGACAGCACAATATTAACCCTTTGAATTCTGCAGGAAGTGCAGTTGGACTTGACGGCGTTCAGTGGCAGTCCTTGGGCAATAGTGCAGCGGCGCTATGGCAACAACAAGAAAGGAAATCACAACCCATTCCAACTGCATGCCCTGGCTACGTCAGTTGAGTGACAGCTGCTTCACGTCAAGGGGGGCGTGGCTTGTGTTGTGGGTGTCTGGGGTAGGGGGTGTAGCCAGATCAGCGGTACACTTCTGTGACAAGAGAGCATGTGACAGGGCCTGAACTTGTACATACATCCCAGATTTCAACAGTGTCATCTAGAGGGACATGTCTGTGGAACACACGAAGCCGCCTATCCACAAAAATAGTCTGACTGTCCTGTCCCGAAAAAAAGCATACATATTTCAGTAGAACAGGCTGTCCCGGGATTGGCTTACAGGGTTGTGGGGGTTGCAGAAATTTCTTAATGATGTGGCTCAAAGACAACTGTGAAGATGTTATATGAATATTTCAAAGCATCACTCCGTTCATATATTTCAGACAAGTTGCCAAACACATTACGGAACAAAGCTGGTTCCAAACAAGGAGAGAAGCTGCAAAAGCATTAATGTGTGATTATAAGCGAATCTTTGAGGCATTCTCAGAACAGCCCACTTCAACAAGCAATTAAACAATCCAGCGCTCCATATAGTAGATTAGAACATGTAATGGAGCAGAGGATCATTCAGAAATAAACAAACAGCACCGATTGCCAGCGGTCCTCCATGAGAGGAAGATCTAGGAGCAGCTGCCTCACAAGTCTCTCAGCTTCTGGACAAAATGGACGTTTGTCACATGATCAAGGCGGATACTACCTCCTCATTTTCTGCTGCCAGGTCAACATATGGACAGACTGAGACAGAGACAGACAGACAGCCAGACTGAAAAATAGCATGCTTTAGGGGACAGGGTGTGTGTGTGTGTGCATGTGTGCGCTCAAACACATACTCACATCCTATCATACACACACACACACACACACCATGACAGACGACCTGGATGGAACAGGAATTTCCTTTGTCCTCTCATTAATTGTTTTAAAGTGGAAAAAAAAAGTTTATCCAATACAGAGCAGGCAGGAAAGAATACATAAATACACACACATAATTTAAGTGAAATGACACGGAGGATATGCTTCTGTGATTGGCGGGCAGAATTAACTTTAAACAGGATCCCTCCCCAGCATGCCCCACCCCCAGTCCCTCCACTGACATTATATACTTACTCACTTCACTGTTCCGGTTGTGTGCAGTTCCAGATGCGCACACGCTGTGGAGACAGGAGAAAGATACTTCAGTGCACTGGAGATAAATTAATAATGCATGACAGACAGGAAGAGACAGAACTGGGGTGCGCGTGTGTGTGTGTGTGTGTGTGTGTGTGTGCGTGTACGTGTGTGTATGTGTGTCAGTGGGTGTGTGTGCTTTGTGTCAAAAGAGACAAAAGAAACTCCTCTCTCATGTTGTGAACGAGCTGAAGCGGTGAACATGAAAATGACCCCACAGCGGGGAGGTTAGCGGTCTGGGAGGCACAGGAAGCCCTGCAGGGGGCGCTGTGCTCACTGGTCTGGAAGGAAACGAGCAGAGCTGAATGTCAAGTACATTCATCACATACAGGACCTCTTTAGCCCACCAACGCTCAGAGCTCTCTCTCTCTCTCTCTCTCTCTCTCTCTCCCCCCCTCTCTCTCGCTCTCTCTCCTCCTCTTTTGTAGCCGTGTCCTGTCTCTTCGAACCATCATTCACACTCTGCTGATCTTTGACAAAGAAAACCACGGAGCCTTTTTGTGTCTAGATGTGTGTGACTCATGTTTTTCCTGATCTCACGCACATTTCAACCCAGATTGGCCAAAGCTCCGCTTGGAGAGAGGCAGCTAAAAGCCCGGTGTGACGTCTCATCGCGGTGTCGTGCTTATACTTAGGGTAGAGTCAGATTGGTAGTGATGTTGTACTGCAGCATCATCAAATAAGTGTACAGCTGACCGGTTGCTGCTAGGTAACACAAGTCAAGCTACTCCACTTTAGGTACAGGGGACACGGAGAACGGAGGATCGGCGACTCGGACACCCACGGAAGACGTTGGACAGAAACATTCGATTCGCGCACACAAGCCCCTCCCAGTGCCCCTGCCGTCGGCCATCGGCCTATCAGAGGCATTCGCTCCCGTCCGGGCCGCCGTCGGGCGCAATCACCTCTAAAGTGTCACGCGTCCTCTCGCACCCACTCAGAATGCAGCGGGGGGGGGGGGGGTTGGGGGGGTTGGGGTCTGGCGGGGGGCAGACGCAGATGACGGGGAGCTCATCTATTCCGGGGTCAGATGTGACAGGCCTCTTCCGCGAGGCGACGTGACGACCTGTCAGGTTTGTCAAAACGGGGTCGCGCGGGGGCGGGGGGGGGGGCGCTACGGTATGCAGACGGCGTCCGGCGGACAGACGCGCGCCCGTAACCGCGGGCGTGATTCCGCGCTAATTACCGCGTTAATTATCGGGGAGCGAGGCGGACGCCTTCCTCTCAGGAAAGACCCCTTCTGGAAACGTCCCGCTGAAGCACGGGGGGGGGGGCGGAAATCTTTCCTTTTTTTTTTGTTTCATCTTTTCTCTCTCTCTGTTGTTTTCATTGTCTGCGTAAAAAAGCAAGACTCCGCTTTTATTGTGTGCCGGCTGAGGCTCCATCTGCACCAGCTATGAGAGGCACAATGGAAATCCATATGTTCTACGCGTCATCCTCCTCTGAGTGTTTTTTTCTTCTTCTTCTTCTTCTTCTCCTTCTTCTTCACTGGAAATGTGCCTCCCTGCCTCTCGGTCCTCGGTGGAGTTTCCGGGAGGACGGGTGCCCAGTGGAACAGAAAGGTGCGAGGAGGGGACATATTAAAGCCTGAATAAAATGAGCCCCTTCTGGTGCAAGGGGCTCGTGGAGAGCTGCCAGGTTTCACAGCAAAAGGTGAGCTGCTGCCTGGTCACCAGCCTATCAGGGGGCTTTTGAGGGGGGGCGGGGTGGGTGGGGGGATGGTGGGTTAGGGTTAGGTGAGGGTT